>NC_059427.1:147213187-147243608 GCF_021028975.2 Sphaerodactylus townsendi | reverse complement strand
AGACTAGAGACAGCTATATTAGATGAAACGGCTATGGTCAATCCCCCCCTGGGATGACCCAAGGACTTTGATTTGGTGGCTGGGAAAGCTGTGGTATAAATGATGTAAATCTATATATATAAACACGAAATACCACTCACTGACTGACTGACTGACTCATCAAAAGAACTCAAAAACCACTGAAACTACAAAGTTGAAACTTGGCACACCGGTTCGTTATGTGCTTCAGGTTCTCGCTAAGAAAGGATTTTCCAAAATATTCACTTCCACTCGACTTATTAGATATTTACTGTTCAACTCTGGCTATCTGCACGAACATTCTAAGGGTGACAGTTAAACACCACGAGTTTTAAGTCCTTCAACATGGTATTTTCAATGGTTTTTGAGTTCTTTTGATGAGTCAGTCAGTCAGTCAGTGGTATTTCGCATTTATATATATATATATATAGCTTCTTTTCACAGGACATTTTAATGAAGGGCATTTTGAAGCTTTAACTCCATTTGTCGCTTCAACAAGTTCTGCTAATGCCCACCAAACAACAAACACGATTGATCCAATGGTGCGCCAACTGCATTCTAACAGCGCCCTCCTCAACGCATACGGATCTGTTCCTTCCGCTGAAACCGCTAAAGGGAGAAGAGGAATTAAACGCAGAAAGCGATTTACACATTGCATTAGAAAAAGACAACTACAGGAAGCTGCTGCAAAATATGCAGCATATTTTGTGAGGAAATATGCTGCATGTCATCCCAAAGTTCACAAACAGGCTGTAAAGAAGTATGCTGAATGTCACCCCGAAATTCATAGAGAGGCTGTGATGAAGTATGCGTAGCAAAGCACGGGTATCCTGCTAGTGAATAAATATAGCTGAAGATAGAAGGCAGATAAAAGGTAGGTGAATGGCTGAGAAAGTAAGACTGAGGCAAGGTAAGGTAAGGGGAGAGGATATGGGGGTGACAGGAGGAGGGAAAGAGGAAATAGTGTGGGGAGCAGGGGTGGAGCGAGGTGGAACTGCCCTGTACCCCTGCCGCAGTGCTACCCACCCCACCCCGGAATGCCCCTCTACACCCCCTTCCCCTTGGGCGCTACGCCACTAGTGGGGAAAGGAGGGAGTGAGGTGCCCTCCCAGAAGTCCTTGAGGGTTCTCTACCATGCAAGTCAGCCTGACCCACTGGCCAGCATCGCACACCTCACCATATCTTTCCCCCCACATTTTTTTCTTCCTGCTGCTACATCAAATCTGCTCAGGGGATGGAGCAGCAGGAAGAAGAAGAGTTTGGATTTATATCCTGCCTTTCTCTCCTGTACGGAGACTCAAAGGGACTCTCCTTTCCCTTCCCCCCCCCCACAACAAACACCCTGTGAGGTGGGTTGGGCTGAGAGAGCTCCAAAGAACTGTGACTAGCCCAAGGTCACCCAGCTGCCATGTGTTGGAGTGCACAAGCTAATCTGGTTCCCCAGACAAGCCTCCACAGCTCAAGTGGCAGAGCGGGGAATCAAACCCGGTTCTCCAGATTAGATTTATCACTACACGACACTGGCTCTTACTACACCACGCTGGAGGTATGTGCATTCATTGTCACATGTGAACAGTTCTTTTGACTTTCTTGTATGTAATCTTAAACAAAGAGTGAATTTCGAAGGGTGAAACTGTTCAGGGTTACACTGTGTTACAAGGCCCCTGCATACACAACAAGTATATGATGACGGCTAATGCCTCCATCTGCAAGCAGATTGGATCTTGTGAATGGAGATTATCTGTTCATAAGGTTTCTGCTTCTCTGCCCCCTGAGTTTCACAGGATCTTTCGGTTATGAAAATATTTGTAGCCCATTGTTCAAGCAAAGGAATTATCTAACACGCTTATAGAGCGTGCATCATCTCTGTCCAGAAACCCTGGCAAATGTGTGGCAGTGGTGAGAAGCTGGCATTTTGATATGTGTGGACGGTGAAAGAAGTATCAAGAGTTTCCTGTTAAACACACGTGGATACATATCCTCAAATACAATTTGATCATCTAAAACACAGGTGTCAAACTCGCGGCCCTCCCGATGTTATGGACTACAGTTCCCATCATCCCCTGCCAGCATGATGCTGGCAGGGGGAACATAGTCTTTATCGGAGAACAGTTCTATGATCTAAAAGCTAGAACAAGATATGACTCATACTTGCGGCTTCGTTTCTAACCTCACTTGGTACCTTTTCCTGGCCAGGCCCTGTAGAAATCACAAGGAACTTCAGACTGATAGAGGCCTTTCCTGTAATTCAAGATTCTGTGAAGGCTCAGCCTTCTGTTCAGTGTTTTATCCGATAGCTGTGAAGGAAGGTTGTACTTCATGAGCATCAAACATATGAAAATATGACAAATTACCAGCCTGTGTCTCTCATTTGCTAGGACTAAAAAATCATTGCAGGGAACATGAGGAGAGTGGCGAAAGAACAGAATCGTCATTAAGATACTGTACTGGACAACACAGCGCTGCTTGTAATAACGGGAGGGAGAGACAATCATCTCTGGCCCACAGGAAAACCACGAGCCTGCGAGAAGGTGAAGAACAGGAATGCGATTTGTAGATCAACAACAGTCTTGGAGATGATGAACCTTACTCACAAGTAGGGTAGAGCTAGCTCAGTAGGAGCTAGTATCCCACAAGTAGGATAGAGCTAGCTCAGGGGTCTGCAACCTGAGGCTCTCCAGATGTTCAATGATGTGGCTGGCCTCCCACGGCGGGCCAGGGCGCTACGGCTGGCCCGGCCTGATAGGCAGCTCTCCCTCGGCTGTCGGGCCCTGAGCAACTTGGTGAGTTCACTTGGGGCCTGTAAGGCGGAGACTGTTCCCTTGAGACCTTTGGAGTACCCACGACGCTGATGTGGTACCCCCCCCCTGTTTGGCTCCTTGTTTGGTCCCTCGTTTGACCCTGACATCTGGGTCACTGGTCACCGAGGCCCCATGCCACTCCCTCTGGAGGAATTTTGACATTAGGATATTTGGACCCTCTTCATTTTCCTGATAATTATTAATTACTGCTGCTTTTAATGTTTTATTCTGTACTGTTGCTTTTGTTTTATTTGTGCGCCCAGAGCCCTTAGGAGTAGGCTGGGTATCAAAGCCTCAGAAATAATAAATAAATAAATAAATAAATGGACTACAATTCCCATCAGCCCCTGCCAGCATGGCCAATTGTGCATGCTGGCAGGCTGATGAATCCATGACCTCAGAGCCGCCCAGGTTGCAGACCCCTGACTGCTAAGCGATAATGTTTGGATGAGGATCTGGGAGTCTGTGAGCAGCCTTATAATGAAATACCTGGAGATTTTGGGGATGGCGCTTGGGGAGGGTGGGGTGGGGTTGCCAGCTCCAGGTTGGAAACTCCTGGAGATCTGGGGTGGAGCTTGGGGAGGACAGGGGCCCCAGTGGGGTGCAGTGCCCTAGAACCCAAAGCATCCATTCTCTCCAGGGAAACTGATGCAGTAGTCTGGAGACGAGCTGTAATTCTAAGGAATTCCCAGGTCCCCCTTGGTGGCTGTCATCCCTACACTACAGCAATCTACACAGCAATCTACACTACACATCCCTACACTACAGCAATCTACACAGCAATCTACACTACACATCCCTACACTACAGCAATCTACACAGCAATCTACACTACACATCCCTACACTACAGCAATCTACACAGCAATCTACACTACATCCCTACACTGCAACAATCTGCCTTTCTACATCCCTACACTTTCCCCAAGCAAATCTACGGCAATCTACACTACACATCCCTACACTACAGCAATCTACACAGCAATCTACACTACACATCCCTACACTACAGCAATCTACACAGCAATCTACACTACACATCCCTACACTACAGCAATCTACACAGCAATCTACACTACACATCCCTACACTACAGCAATCTACACTACACATCCCTACATTACAGCAATCTACACTACACAGGAACTGGATTTTCCTGTGTGGACAAGACAGTCCAGCTTTGAATGACGGCCAGAGCGCCACAACATCATAAATCCAAGTCGGCGCCAACGCCCAGTTCTGTAGCCACTGCACCACACGATCAAGGGCAAACGCCCAGAACCCGGCTCCTATGATTGACAGGACCCCCCGCCCCCCTCCTCCAGCACTGCATTTTCACTTCCAAGAAAAGTAACTTTAGGCAACAGCAACCCTAGATCATAGAGCGACATTTCCTAGCGATCCCCAGGAAATAACAGCCGGGGAGGAGGACTGGGGGATTACATGAAACTGGGACCTTCCTGTTCCCAGCAGCCCCCTGAGCCGAGGACTGAGCGTCTTGCGCTCCCTGCGAGCTTTCTGCCCTACTGGGCAGAGGCATGAGGGCCGCACGATCAAGACCAAATCAGAGAGGATCTCTTGCTCCCTTCTGCAAGTGAGTTGTTTTCTTCTTCTTTTAATCGAGAGATCTGCGGGGGTGGAAGGGAGAGGGAAAGCGTCGCCTGCGGGGCTGTCGTTTGCAAGCCGGATTGCCGCGTGGGGGAAAAGGAACGTCCGGAGACAATCCGGAGTCAGCTCATCCCCATTCCCCCTCCCAGCGATTTAAACGTTGCATTGCTAGCGATTGTTGTTGCATTGCTAGCGATTTAAAGGTTGCATTGCTAGCGATTGTTGTTGCATTGCTAGCGATTTAAAGGTTGCATTGCTAGCGATTGTTGTTGCATTGCTAGCGATTTAAAGGTTGCATTGCTAGCGATTGTTGTTGCATTGCTAGCGATTGTTGTTGCATTGCTAGCGATTTAAATGTTGCATTGCCCAGCCGGGTGCAATGCAAAGAACTGCGATGGCTTGTCGTGGCTCGGGAAATCCCCATCCTGGGAGATGTCCCCACCCCCACCCCACCACCCCCCGCCAGGAATAGTTGTGTCCTTGTTTCTCATCGCCATGTCAACTGGCCGGTTGGTTTTCTATTTTGGGTGCTTGTGGAAAAACTGCCGGGTTTGGGAGGCTGCCTGCAGCTGTTTCGCTTCGGAGGAAAGGGGGGGGGGTTTGCTTCGGATTTCCCCACCACCTGTCTTGTCTTTGCTGCTTGGAATGACATTGCTGTCTTCCCAAGATGTAATACCTCGAAGGCGACAGAGGGAAAAAACTGGTCCTGCAAAGTTGTGATTCCGGGGGTGCTGGAAAGATTCAGGTGGATTCTGCACAGCCTGTTTATAACGAGTTGCAACCGTTATAAATGGGCTGTGCGGAATCCAATTGGATCTTTCCAAAGGTAGCTGGAGCTCTCCCCCACAATGAACCTGGTTCGGCTTCATTGGGAGGACGGGTCACTGTTATAACAAGATTCCACCCACTCCCAGTTCAAAATATACGCATGGCATCTGGGTCGATGACAGGCAGGAAGTTCTTGGTGAAAAGAATGGCCCGTCTTCTATTGCTTTACTGAGCAAAGATTGGAGCCTTCCTCCTAGTCCAGTTATATAGTGGTCCAGTTATATAGCTAACATTGTTTAGTTTCAATTTTGTAACAGATCTCAATGTTGTATCAAACCTCTTTATGGGTTTATGGGCAAATGCCTTAACAGTCCAGGTGCTGGGGAGCAACAGCCGCAGAAGGCCATTGCTTTCACATCTTGCATGTGAGCTCCCAAAAGAGCACCCTGGTGGGCCACCAGCGGTAACAGAAGAGCTGGACTGAATGGACTCTGGTCTGATCAGCGTCTTTCTTATGTTCTTAAGGCCATTGCTTTCACATCTTGCATGTGAGCTCCCAAAGGCACCTGGTGGGCCACTGCAAGTAGCAGAGATCTGGACTAGATGGACTCTGGTCTGATCCAGCTGGCTTGTTCTTATGTTCTTATGGTGTGTTCATTATTCCTTACCTTATTCCTAACCCTTTGGCCACCATACTTACAAAGTTAACCAGAAGCAACCATATATTTTAGGAATAATGCAGGATAATGTGTACAACAAACAGTTGATATATAGCATACACAGTGGCATAGCTCAGAGTCTTCCTTAACTGTTATGCTATACTGTAGCCTTTTTCTTTTCATGAAAATGCCCTGCTGAACGTTTTACATAATTTGTGGAATGATGAAGCTTCCTTCAGCAGATGATCCACTGAAGGTGGGAGATATTTCCTCTTAGGCCAGTGTGTGTGGGTTGCTAGAAAAGGTGAAGCATCTAAGCAAACTTCAGTCTTTGAACTTTCTGTTTTAAAATGTGTGTTTTGTGGGGGTGGGAAAAGGGGCTGGGGTTGGGAGCACACAATAACAGCAAGCATGCATTTTAAAAAAAACCCAACAAGCCTAAACTAATGAAGTTATTATGTAGCTATAGTATATATAGTGTTATTTATTTCTAGTCCACGTTTCTTGCTTAGACTCAAGGCACAGGGGAAACACTGTAATCAAATAGCAGGAGAGTTTTAATAAGCAATGCAACGGGACTGATTATCAAAATTAGAAACAGTTCAGAAAAGGAACAGATGTGATATATATCCAACTGAATTGCAGAAAATGAAATTACAAAAACTGAAAATGAGGCAGGATAATGCATACAACAAACAGTTGACATATAGCATACACAGTGGCATAGCTCAGAGTCTTCCTTAACTGTTATGCCATACTGTAGCCTTTTTCTTTTTGTGAAAATGCCTTGCTGGACGTTTTACATACTTTGTGGAATGATGAAGCTTTTTCTTGCTTGATCAGGCTGGGCATTCATAAGGATGAATGCTTCAGCGAAAATTACACATCTATGGACAGCTAATTTGTTTATTGTATGAAGGAAACTCCCGCGGCCGAATCACTTGGGTGCTGTGTGGTTTCCGGGTTGTATGGCCATGTTCTAGCAGCATTCTCTCCTGGCCCGTTTAGCCTGCATCTGTGGCTGTCATCTTCCAGGGATCTGAAAGATGCCAATACAGATACGAAATATCGAGAGGCGGCTCTTCATACCAGCCAGGCTCCCTACAACACTAAATTGTTTATTATTCCCCTCTGAGAACATGAAATAACAGTGTTAACATCAGAAGAATTTAAAATTAGAAGAAATTAGAAGAAGTTATGCATGAATGGCTGAATGGCAGTGGTCCAGTTGTATGTGAAGACATTGTTTTGATTTCAATTTTGTAACAGATCTGATGTTGTATCAAACCTCTTTATGGGTTTATGGGCAAATGCTGTAACAGTCCAGGTGCTGAGGGCAACAGCCGCCAGAGGCCATTGCTCACATCTTGCATGTGAGCTCCCAAATGCACCTGGTGGGCCACTGCGGTAGCAGAGAGCTGGACTAGATGGACTCTGGTCTGATCCAGCTGGCTTGTTCTTATGTTCTTATAGTGTTCATTATTCCTTACTGAGCCTTTGGCCACCATACTTACCAAAGTTAACCCGTACTATTTTGCAGGAATATTTACAGTCTTGATTTTTTGGCATTTAGGTGGTTCTTTGTAGGGCATCCCACTGAATGCTGTGAATCATCTTATTAGTATTACTGTTGGCAGCCAGAGAAAAGAATTCTTAGTAGTTTGATTGTTGTAGTTGGAATGGGTTAAATCTCATGCATGACATCTGAATAATAAAACAATAGTTTTGATGAAAAGAGTCCACATTGTTCATATGGGCTTAATAATGTGAAAAGGCGTTCCTTCCTGTTTGTGAGATGGTGCGTAGCATCTCTTGGTTTGTTTGTTTTTTGCCTGTGTTATTGAACAGGAATGTGTGCTCAAAAGGTTTTGAACCAAACAGTCAACCAGTGGAACGGTCCTCTGCAGAGATGCTCCAATCGGTTAGAAATCCTTTGTACTTAAAGAGTAATTCTGCACAAGCTGGCACCATTAATGTTGCAGCCCTAACTTGAATTAAAAGGATTGGGATTTAGGGACTTTATGAGATTGCTGGATTTGTGTGACCACGGGCAATTCAGAAGGCTCAGACATTCCCAGCAGAGAGAGAGAAGGGGTGAGTCAGAACAGATTCACTTATGTCCTGCAGAGGGTGCAGGAAACACGCAAGCCAGGACAGATTGACATGTTCTGTCTGGATCAGTACATGGAAACGACTGAGCATAAACAATCCATGCTGAAGCAACAGGGTAAGGTGTAGGCACAATGTGGATTTGGTTCGTTGTTGTGATGAAACTGCTTCCAATATAGTGTCCGTTTGCATGCTATCAGTCCAGTGTACATGAGAAATAGCAGATGCTGGATGTAAAAGCAGGAAGGTATTTTCTAGATGCCACCACTTGTTGAGATTGTTGGTGGGATATGATTAAGTGCAGCAGACTCTGATCCGGAGAACCAGGTTTGATTGCCGCCGCCTCCTCAGAACTCTGTCACCCACGTGGAAGCAGGCAGTGACAAACCAGCTCCTAATGTCAGCTGTGACTTGTGCCTTTCCACCCACACCATTTGTTGTGAGAATGGGTGCAACCCCTCGGTCCATGATGACCTGCAGGCCGAGGCACTTCTTGAGGGCAGGATTTCATTAGCATTAGGATTTCCTTTGCATCACCTGGTTCCTGAGAGTCAAACCCTGAGTCTCGAATGACTGTGCACATGCCTCCCTGAATTTCTCTCTGTCCTGGACAAAGGCCAACCAGACCCTGTAGATGTGGGGACTGGAGAGAAGGCCGTGGATCAAAGAATGAAACATTTGCTTTGTGCGCTGAAGTTCCTTGGTTTTGTTCCCGACATCTCCAGTTAAAAGGATCAGGTGATACAAAATACTTCAGCCTGAGACCTCGGAGAATAGCTGCTCGTCAAATGAGGCAATATGGACCTTGATAGATCCACTGGCTAATTCAGGGTGTCCAACTCTGGCGCTTCAGATGTTCATGGACTACAATTCCCATCAGCCCCTGCTGGCATGGCTAATTGGCCGTGCTAGCAGGGGCTGAAATGGGAGGTATGAATCCATGAGCTCTGAAAGCGCCAGAATGAACACCTATGTACCTCAATGACTAAAGGCTGCTTCTTGTGGCATTTGAAAGAAAGGTTTTGGGGCACAGTTTCTAGATAGCCTTGAGTCCTGGCACGGATTCTGCAAAACTGCTCTGAAATAAATCTGCAGAAATGACTGGCCCAAAGGCACAGTTTAGAAATTCCGAGACATATTGGCAGTGTCAGGGGAAGTGGGTGAAGCACTGCTTTTTTTTAATAAGATGTTTTCCACCTGGTCACCTTCGAGACAGTCTTCCCTACCTACTAATTAGGGGTGATTGCTAACCCCAAAGCCTGGTCTACAGAAATTCAATGGCGCCATGAGGAGAGATGGCAGCCCTTTTTGTCCGTGTGAAGAACCCAATAACATGCAGAATAAGAACTGGAATATTATTATTATTATTACTATTATTATTATTATTATTATTATTATTATTATTATTATTATTATTATTTATTATTTCTCAGTCTTATAGACGCTAACCCGAAGGGGCTCTGAGTGATGAACAACATATATAATAACAGTTACATAATAGACTGTAAATAATTTAAAGTTAAAAATGCAGCAATTAAAGAGCGACTAATAGCAACAATGCCATAGCAATCCCTGTTAAAAACTCTCCCAGAGGAGGGAAAGAGTGGGCCCATAGATGGTAATGGGCCCAAAATGTAGGAGGAGGTGGGGGCACTTATATCAGCGGCTGGACACTCCAAAGGCCCGGTGGAACAACTCCGTCTTGCAGGCCCTGCAGAACTCTGAAGATCCCGCCAGACCCAGGACAGCTGGAGGAAGGGGAGTGTTCCCACAAGGCAGGGAGGCCAAGGGCTGTAAAGGAATCCCTGGCCAGCGTGGAGGCCAGCCGCATCATTGAGGGGCCAGGGACTACCAGCAAATTGGCCTCCGCTGAACGTAGAGGCCTAGTAGGGACATATGGGAATAAGTGTTAGGATATCATACTGGATATGGAGGATTCAGGTCAAATCTGCTATGGAAGCTTATTGGGTGATTTGGGCCAACTGCAACCTAGCCCACCTCACAAAGGCTAAAATGGAGAAGCTGTGGCATGAGGCGGCATTGTTAGCATGAGGAGCATTTTGGCTCCCCTATTCAGGAGAGGAGGTGGGGTATAAGAATTAAAAACAGGTGTCCAGCCTTGTCCTTAGAAGGCTGTGAAGGGTCTTGGATGCTATTATATTGTACTGCATTCGAATGGGAATCTCTTTGCCTCTGGTTTATTGTAGTGAGGTCAAAAATGCCATCTGCCTGTATCACTAGACTAGAGACAATGGAGAATGTCCCACGACTGCAGGAGCGAGAAGCGGCCCTTGTCAAAACTCTCCCTCTCTTCTGCACAGTGAATTAGTCGAGTAATTCAGACAGAATATGGATTATTTAAAAGCTCCAGATGTCCCATAATGAAAACTGGGCATTTATTGATTGATTTTTATTTATTTTTATTCGATTTGGTAAAGCGCCCTACCCCCAAAGGGCTCAGGGCGGTGCACAACAAACAACGATACAATAAAATAACAACAATACAATAAAAAAGAGCAGCAGTGGCGTAAAAAAACAACAATACAATAAAAAAGAGCAGCAGTGGCGTAGTGGCTAAGAGCAGGTGCACTCTGATCTGGAGGAACCGGGTTTGATTCCCAGCTCTGCCGCCTGAGCTGTGGAGGCTATCTGGGGAATTCAGATTAGCCTACCCCTCCCACTTCATCAACTGGGTGACAGGCTAGTAGAAGTTCTTGAGACTCTCTCAGCCCACCCACCTCACAGGGTGTTTGTTGTGAGGAGGGAAGGCCAAGGCGATTGTCAGCCCCTTTGAGTCTCCTACAGGAGAGAAAGGGGGGATATAAATCCAAACTCCTCTTCTTCTTCTTCTAAAACAAATGTGCAGAGCGTTCTACAGGAAGGCAGATTTGCAATTAGGGCGTTGAGACCCCGTGCAGTTAAGAAAAATGGGATATAAATCTAAACTGTTTTCTTCTTCCGTCAAGACAGTCTTAAATATCATTAGGGTTTGCCTTTTATTTTTTGCTCGGGTCCAGTAATAAATGTCTGCTTCCCAGAAGAGAAGATAAATGGTTTCGCTGGCCAAAGCAGACTGCAGGAGAGAAACTAGTGAAGGCTGCCCGTTGGAAAGGCACATTACTTTTGTTTCAAATAATATCCTATCTTTATACATAGGGGGTTTTTTTGTAGCTATAACATTACACAGGAATAGGACCTCAGAGACGTTCCAAAACGCTCCTACTTTAAAACGTGCTTTTTGAATGACAGGAAATGCTCCTACTTTGATGATAGATAGATATTTATTATTACGGCCTTTTGGCCAGCCAATAGTTTAAAATCAGAGTACATGTGATTCCATAGCACTCCACTTATACAAAAATATAATATAAATTAAAATCCATTGTAAAATCTATTAATAAATAACATTATCTTCAGACATTATTACAGTCACTCGAATTCACACAGTCTTGACTCTTTGTTTTAATAAGGAACTACGCTTGTTGTGCACCAATATACAAAATTTACCTACCTTCCTACTTTAAAATATGCTTTTTTAATGACAGGTGACATTTTCAATGTTATGGATTCTGCAAGTTCCTGTAACAACAGTTGCTGTGAGGGGCTTGGGGTGGGCTTAAAAATTGTATCCCCCCCTCTTCTTTCTCATTCACTCACATACATACATAGCATCCTCTTCTTGGTGAAACTTGTCCCTTACCAAAAGAAATTTCTTCTTTTCTGACATTGCCTGAAGTTAGAATTGCCAACTCTGGGTTGGGAAACTCCGGGGGATCTGGGGTGGGGGATGGTTAGAACCTCTGGGGCAGAGGTCTTCAAACTATGGCCCTCCAGATGTTCATGGACTACAATTCCCATCAGCCTCTGCCAGCATGGCGAAGTGGCAGGGCTGATGGGAGTGGCCGGACCCTGAACATCTGGAGGGGCCCTATGGACTGAACCCCTCTGAGAGGTGAGGAAGAGGAGGAGCCTCAGCTACTATCATGCCATAACATCCACTCACCAAAGCAGCCATTCTCCAGGGCAGGGGTCTGCAACCTGCGGCTCTCCAGATGTTCATGGACTACAAATCCCATCAGCCCCTGCCAATTGGCCATGCTGGCAGGGGCTGATGGGAATTTTAGTCCATGAACATCTGGAGAGCCGCAGGTTGCAGACCCCTGCTCCAGGGCAACTGCTCTCTGTAGGCTGTAGTTCTCTCATACTTCTGGGAGAGCTCCAGGCCTTATATAGATCTTGGCAACCCTGCGTGGGGAATAGTGGAATCTCCAGCCCCAAGGATCTTTGAAGTTCAGGTTAGATGAGCTCTTTGTTTGAATTAGCTCGTTGACCCGATGGAGTTTTATCACATTGAGTTAAGGTTAGTTTTTGTTTTTAATTCAAAAGACTTGGTCCTTAGGTCTCTGGAGGGGCTAACAAAAGTGAAATTGATTTTCTGCGCTGACGGGTCCCCCTGGACACTGGTGGGCAACAGGTGGTGGGATTGGCATCTCCAGGTTGCAAAGATCAAGGAGATTTGGAGGTGGAGCCTAAGGAAGACAGGGACCACAATGGGGCGTATTGCCACAGAGTCCACCATCCAATTCATCCATTTTCTTAAGGGCAGTCTCACCAACCCAGTTCAGTGGTGGCGAACCTATGGCACGGGTGCCAGAGGTGGCACTCAGAGCCCTCTCTGTTGGCAAGTGCAGAGTGCCCCCCCCCCACACACACACACACATCTAGGCTGGCCTCGGCCACTGGGCTTGATTATTAGCATTAAATCTAAGACCTAGTTTTCAGGAAGCAGTGTAGGTAACCCTGTTAAGCGCTGTTTACCCCACTGATTTTCATGCGTTGAACTAAAGTGCGATCCTTTACCTGAGAGTACGCTCGGTTGCTGACAATGGGGCTTGCTCCTGAGGGTCGTGATTAACCCGTTGGAAGAGTGGCACGGATTGCTTCAAAGCAAAGCTACTGATGACCACCAAGTTTACTCCCGAGTAACACACACCTCGGAGCCAACCATTTTTTCTAAACTAAAAACCTCAGTATTCGGGTTAAATGGCCGTGTTGGCACTTTGTGATAAATAAGTGGGTTTTGGGTTGCAATTTGCGCACTCGGTCTTCAAAAGGTTCGCCATCACTGCTGTAGTTGAAGGACCAGACGCGTAGCGGCAATGGGGACAACCGGGGCGGCTTGTCCCGGGCACCACCATCGCTATCACGTGGCAGGGGTGTGGCGTGGCGGGGGCAGGAGGGGGCGCGCAGTTCCCCCTCTCCTCATCACTGTGAAGGACAGATGTAATTCCAGGGGATCTCCAGACTGGCATCACTCCGTAAAACTATAAATTTACAGGAAACCAAATAAATAGCAGTAGACATATTGAATGATGGAGAGGAACCAAAGCAAAAGCAGCAGGATTTGTTTGAATAGGTTTTGGGAGACTCCGGTTCAAATCCACAGTCTGCCTACATGTCGTCCACTGAGGGAACAACAGCTATCCACTTTCTTCTCAGCTTCAGAGGGTGGTTGTGAGGGGAAAATCCCACTTCATTAGCACAAACCTCTTGTCCTAAGCCTTTTTTAGATGTGGTAGACCCCTGAGCCTATGTTGTCCGTGAAATATAAAACACGGTAGCGGATCCTCACACGGTATCAAAAGGGTAGCAATGTTCCATTAGGAGGGCTGGATTTAAAATACTTTAGGCCAGTGATGGCGAACTTTTTTGAGACCGAGTGCCCAAATTGCAACCCAAAACCCACTTATTTATCGCAAAGTGCCAACACGGCAATTTAACCTGAATACTGAGGTTTTAGTTTAGAAAAAATGGTTGGCTCTGAGGCGTGCGTTACTCGGGAGTAAGCTTGGTGGTAGTCGGTGAGTTTGCTTTGAAGCAACCGTGCAACGCTTCCAACGGGTGAATCACGACCCTAGGAGGGTTTACTCAGAAGCAAGCCCAATTGCCAGCAACCAAGCTTACTCCCAGGTAAAGGATCGTGCTTTAGTTCTTCACATGAAAATCAGTGGGGTTTAACAGCGCTTAACAGGGTTACCGACACTGCTTTCCCCAAACTAGGTCTTCGGTTTAATGCTAAAAATCGAGCCCAGCGGTCCAGGCCAGCCTAGATGTGTGTGGGGGCACTCTGTTTGCGTGTGCCCACAGAGAGGGCTCTGAGTGCCACCTCTGGCACCCATGCCATAGGTTCGCCACCACTGCTTTAGGCTATCCACCTGTTCTGGACCACGACAACCATGCTGTACATTCTATTAGTGGGATATAAATTGATCTGAGCATATCTTGCAAGCTATTGGCTAGTAGTAAAGGGTGCCTCTGAACACGGGCAGCTTGAATAAGTGATCACCACCGTGTAACTTTCACCCGTTTAGGATTACAGGGCAGGATTTTCAGATTTAAGAAGGCCGCGTTTAAGCCTTGAGCCCTGTTCTCTGTATAGACATTACCCCCTGTTAGAGAGGGACTGTGGATGAACAGGGTAAGGCAAGACACGTGAGGTTGGCATCAGAAATAGGAAAGCATGGTACCTGGGGGAGGGGGGGGGAGAAGCGTTGAGACCTCAGAATACAGTGTCTTCTGGTTCTCTAATCTCATTGTATAACCTGTCACTGACTCCACCTGCGCTTCCCAACGTCTCAAATTTCAGCTCCTGTCAGCCATAAGATTCCAGCTGGTCAAGGTTTCCTACAATGGAGTGTGAAGACCCAGATATCGTGGAGATCCATGACTCGGACGATGGAGAGATCGTGAGGCAAGTTTACGTAGGTGAGAGTCTTGGTCCCACTGGGATGGCCTTGCTTGGATCCTTCGATGGACCTTTCCACGCCCTTGGGTCGTGAGGTCCTCTGCTTTGAACAATTAATATTTCCAGAAGCTTCCGGGTCATGACTATGAGTATGCAAAAAAAAAAAAATTTGGATATCCTGGACCTGAAATTTTTCAGGATTCCCAAATTTCCCCTGATTTCCATACTGGTATTTATTTTTGCTGGAGAATTTTCAGTAATCTGAAAAAAATCAACTCCATTATACCCTAAGGAAAATCTTCCTGGCCTTGCAGTATTGCAGTTTACCACTGGCAGAATCGGCCCTTTAAGCTCCTGAGAGGCACAGAACAAAGGCAACTTGCAACTTCAAGTCAAGGATAGGGAGAAGGAGGCCCCAAAACACCTTGAACTAATCAAAAGTGCTGAATATTTTAAGAAGAAGAGTTGGATTTATATCCCCCCCCTTTCTCTCCTGTAGGAGACTCAAAGGGGCTTACAAACTCCTTTCCCTTCCCCCCTCACAACAAACTCTCTGTGAGGTGGGTGGGGCTGACAGAGCTCCGAAGAACTGTGACTAGCCCCAGGTCACCCAGCTGACATGTGTTGCAGTGCATAAGCTAATCTGGTTCACCAGATAAGCTTCCACAGCTCAGGCGGCAAAGCAGGGAATCAAACCCGGTTCCTCCAGATTAGAGTACATCTGCTCTTAACTACTACGCCACTGCTGCTCCTTAAAGATTTTTCAGGACCATTTTTTGTTTGGGGGTTTCCTGGGAATATGTGGGGGGCACTAAAAATACCACTGAGGTGGGTTTTTTGAGTATATGTTCAGCTTGGTTTTAGCCAAATGCATGCCCCTATCCATCATCATAGGTAGAATCGAACAAGCTATCCTGCACATTTTCAGGTCAACTTGTCTTATAAGGACCATAGTTTGTTGTTGAGCCACAGTTGCTAGAAAGGGTACTGTGAATTTTTCACAGAAAAGGAGAGAAATGTTCATTTTGCATCAAGTCTGTAGGTACAGAAGTTAGCCTGAGCATGTGCACAGGTGAAAGAAACTTGTGTTTCTTACCGGTGGTGTCTTTCTAGGGCAGCTCAAAGCATTTCAGTAACTTTCTTACTACAAGGCTTATTTCCACCCCTGAGTACAACCAAACAGTGCAGCCCTCATTACATTCTCCCCCTTCCCATTTTTGCGAGGGTTGAACAATGTTCGGATTGTGAGAATATTCTTAATGTACATGCCAGAATTCACTCTCTGCTAAAGTGAGATGAGGCATATCACTAGATACGTATGTACCAGTGATGGCGAACCTTTTCGAGACCGAGTGCCCAAATTGCAACCCAAAACCCACTTATTTGTCGCAAAGTGCCAACACGGCAATTTAACCTGAATACTGAGGTTTTCGTTTAGAAAAACCGGTTGGCTCCGAGGCATGCGTTACTAAGGAGTAAGCTTGGTGGTAGTCGGTGGCTTTGCTTTGAAGCAACTGTGCAACTCTTCCAACAGGTGAATCACAACTCTAGGAGGGTTTAATCAGAAGCAAACCCCATTGTCAGCAACCAAGCTTACTCCCAGATAAAGGATCGTGCTTTAGTTCAGCGCATGAAAATCAGTACTTAACAGGGTTACCTACACTGCTACGAAGCTAGGTTTTAGGTTTAATGCTAATAATCGAGCCCAGTGGCCCAGGCAAGCCTAGATGTGTGGGGAGGGGCACTCTGCGTGTGCCCACAGAGAGGGCTCTGAGTGCCACCTCTGGCACCCATGCCATAGGTTCGCCACCACTGGTATATACTGTCACTGATTCCCCACAAACAAACAACCCCAAGCATTCTGGAATGGAGGTTCAACCAGGGGTTCAATCATGAAATATACATTGAACAATCATATACCCAGTTTCAAGAGGTGTTACCAATTGGACAATGAAAAGCACAAGGGGCTGAATTAAACCAAACTCACTTTGACCCATTATGCAACCTTGTAAAAGTATTATGGAAAAATAGAAACTATTTCTTGGATCCTATTTACTTTTTCTGCCTTGACTTAGGTGGCCCAGGCTAGCCTGATCTCATCAGATCTCAGAAGCTGAGCAGCCCTGGTTAGTAACTGAACGGGAGACCACCAAGGAATGCCAGGGTTGTTGTGCAGAGGCCGGCAATGACAAACTACTGGTTAATCTCCTGCCTTGAATACCCTACAGCAGTGATGGCGAACCTTTTCGAGGACCGAGTGCCCAAAGTGCAACCCAAAGGCCACTTATTTGCTCATAGCAAAGTGCCAACACGGCCATTTAACCTGCCTGAATACTGAGGTTTTAGTTTAGAAAAAACCAATGCAGTTGGCTCCGAGGCGTGCATTACTCAGGAGTAAGCTTGGTGGTGGTTGGTGGCTTTGCTTTGAAGCAGCCGTTAGCAACTCTTCCAACAGCTGGGTGAATCACAACCCACAGGAGGGGTTAGCTCAGAAGCAAGCCCCATTACCAGCAACCGAGGCTTACTCCCAGGAAAAGGATCGCGCTTTAGTTCTTTGCATGAAAATCTGGTGGGGTTTAACAGTGCTTAACAGAAGTTACTTACACTGCTTCCTACAAACTGAGTCTTAGGTTTAATGCTTTAATAATCGAGCCCAGCTGCTCAGGCCGACCCCTAGATATGTGTGTGTATTATTATTATTTGAACGTTCCCCCCCCCCCCCATGATGAACTCTCCTGCTTGCTGGCGTGCCTTGCACAGAAAGAAAAACCGGTGCCACCTCTAACCCGATGCCATGGGATTGCATACCACTGCCCTACATGAGTAGCCATAAGTCAGCACAATTTTTCAGCACTTTACACACACACACTTACCTGTTGTGTTTGTTGTAGGCGTTTTTATTCACAGAAGGAGGGGTGGGTAAAGTTTATCCACTCTCATTGTACCACCTTTGATCTACATCAGGGGTAGGGAACCTGCGGCTCTCCAGATGTTCAGGAACTACAATTCCCATCAGCCCTGACAGAGGCTGATGGGAATTGTAGTTCCTGAACATCTGGAGAGCCGCAGGTTCCCTACCCCTGATCTACATGTTTCTTGGGAGTCCCCTGACCCATCACATCCCAACTGACTTCTGTCAGCCCCAACAAGTGGCTTTCAAGGCAAGTGAGAAACAGAGGTGGTTCGCCAATGCCTTCCTCTGCAGTCTTCTTGAGAAGTCTCACTTCCAAGTGCTGACTCTACTTAGCTTTCAAGATCTGATGGGATCGGCTTAGACCAGTGATGGCGAACCTTTTCGAGACCGAGTGACCAAACTGCAACCCAAAACCCACTTATTTATCGCAAAGTGCCAACACGGCCATTTAACCTGAATACTGAGGTTTTAGTTTAGAAAAAACAGGTGGCTCTGAGGCATGCGTTACTCGGGAGTAAGCTTGGTGGTAGTCGGTGGCTTTGCTTTGAAGCAACCGTGCAGCTCTTTGAATGGGTGAATCACGACCCTAGGAGGGTTTATTCAGAAGCAAGCCCCATTGCCAGCAACCGAGCTTACTCCCAGATAAAGGATCGCACTTTAGTTCTTCGCATGAAAATCAGTGGGGTTTAACAGTGCTTAACAGGGTTACCTACACTGCTTCCCCAAAACATGGGCTCATTCCGCACATGCAGAATAATGCATTTTCAAACTGCTTTCAGTGCTCTTTGAAGCTGTACGGAATAGCAAAATCCACTTGCAAACAGTTGTGAAAGTGGTTTGAAAACACATTATTTTGCATGTGCAGAAGGGGCCTAGGTCTTAGGTTTAATGCGGCCCAGGCCAGCCTAGATGTGTGGGGGGGGGGACTCTGTTTGCACGTGCCCACAGAGAGGGCTCTGAGTGCCACCTCTGGCACCCGTGCCATAGGTTCGCCACCACTGGCTTAGACCATGCAGCAGTTGCGAAGTGATTAAGAGTAGGTGCACTCTAATCTGGAGAACCGGGTTTGATTCCCCGTTCTGCCACTTGAGCTATGGAGGTTTATCTGGGGGACTGGATTAGCCTGTGCACTCCAACACACGCCAGCTGGGTGACCTTGGGCTAGTCACAGTTCTTTGGAGCTCTCTCAGCCCCACCTACTTCACAGGATGTTTGTTGTGGGTGGGGCGAAGGGAAAGGAGATTGAGTCTCCTACAGGAGAGAAAGAGGGGTATAAATCCAAACTATTTTTCTTCTTCTTCCCCTTACTGATCCACAGGGGCACAGGATTCAGAGAACTGGAGAGAGAGGAAGGAGGCACGAAAGCTGTCAATGATGCAGTGCAGCCCTGATCTGGTTGTATAGGACCCAAGTCTATGTATATTAGCACAAGGAATGCAGGTTATATATTCAGCTGTTGGTACAGAATATGAGCCCTGGATGAAATTTTGTTTTTTAGTACAGGGTTTAAGCTGAGTGGGACTTCTTTGTGAAAACTGCGAATGATATTCTTCTGGCTTGTAGGTCTTTTTTATTATCTGTGGCTGAACACGGGTCTCTTCCTCCCTTACAGCTGATAGAGATGTAGTGAGTGAAGGAGAAGATTTCCTGGAGCATGAGCTCAGGCAGCCCAGCTGGAAGGGAGGGTCGCAACAGGATGGGTCCGAAGTGGAACAGCAACAGAGCCCACTGCCACCCGGTAGTTATGACGACAGCGAAGTGGCCGTCGCGACCACAGTGGTCCCGCGTTCCGGCAAGCAGCGCCCGTTCATCTGCAACGAGTGCGGCAAGAGCTTCAGTCACTGGTCGAAACTTCTGCGGCATCAGCGCACGCACACCGGAGAGCGCCCCAGCACCTGCTCCGACTGCGGCAAGAGCTTCTCTCAGAACTCGCACCTGGTGCAGCACCGGCGCACCCACACGGGTGAAAAGCCCTACGTGTGCCGCGACTGCGGCAAGAGCTTCAGCTGGAGCTCCAGCCTGATCCAGCACCAAAACATCCACCACGGAAGAACGGCCATTACACCTCACCGGGGACTGTGGCCGCAGCTGCACTCAGAGCAAGAACCTAGCTAAGCATCGGCGGACGCACACAGGCGCACGGCCATTCCGCTGTCCTGAGTATATGGCGGTAACACTCTCACTGCCGGTCTGGTGGTGAAACACCAGCTCATGCGCCACGACAGTGAATCCCCCATTTGTACCCTTGTCCAGAATGTAGGCAGCGGTTCCGGGAGCCTTCCGAATTAGAACGCCACCGTGTTGCCCACCATGGCATTGCCCCCTCTGAGCCCTTTATCTGCGTGGAGTGTGGAGAGTGTTTCACTAAGAGTACCACACTTGTCCGCCACAAGAGAGTGCACAAGCCGATCTTTGTACATTGACCTCCGGCTCCTGCCGGATTGAGAATGGAGCGCATCGCCATGGCCGGAGTAGTCTGCAGTCGTTCGACTTGTGATATGTGGGGACTCTTTCAGCTCTTATCACGGGCTCTCCTTGATCAGAGTAGAGATGGGAGCAATGAGCAAACCCAATGTGGTGAGAAGGAAATGGGGCTGAGAGCACAGACGTCACTCACTCAGTGGGAGAGACTGCTTGGGGCTGGATGACTTGCCTATGGGGCAAGAGCAACATGGAGTACAATTCTCACTGATCTTCTGCAAACCAGCAGAGCTTGGGCTCTGACGCTGTATATAATGTGGGGGATATTCTTTAGCTAGAAGCCATACTAGAAATCAACAAGGGGGGTGGGGGGGGGGGGAGAAGAGATCCACTCTCCAAACAAAATAACTGACTGGATTATTGAGGAAAGGCACTTCTTGGCTTAATTAGGTTGACCTTGGAAAGAACATGGATTCTTGGTTGCCTGGTTTGGGCAGTGAGAGGGAGAGAGGAAGCAAGAGAGAGGAAGAATCAGTCTTCTGAAATAAATCTTTTCTGCCCCTCTTTAGCTTGATGGACTAGTCTCTCTCTCTAGGAAACTATTTCCAGCTTTGTACTCAGGTGATCAAGAGGGGCTGGTTGAAAGGCAATGGGTAGAATGATAACATTCTGAAGAGGTGCTGGACGGACATTGAGGGAGAGGCTAGTAAGAGACTGGTGTGACACGAAGAAGAGAGATGCGTAGGCCTGAAAGCTTCTAAACCCAAAGGCTCTTATAAGCAGTGTGCGGTATGGAAAACCTGCACGTCTCAGCTTCTAGACTCTTCTATTTTTAAAGCTCTTTCTAGTCCTCAGGGCTGGGGAGACCGTCAAAGGAAGACCAGAGGGGAGTGTAAGATGCGAATCTGAATTCAGTTGGTGGGAAGGCAAGGAAGCAAAAGGTGAGGAAAGCTTAGTAAGGGATGAATGCAGGAAAAAAGCAGACCTTCACCTCCAGTTGGCGTAGTGGTTAAGAGCAGGTGCATTCTAATCTGGAGGAACCGGGTTTGATTCCCTGCTCTGCCACTTCAGCTGTGGAGGCTTATCTGGGGAATTCAGATTAGTCTGTGCACTCCCACACACGCCAGCTGGGTGACCTTGGGCTAGTCACAGCTTCTCGGAGCTCTCTCAGCCTCACCCACCACACAGGGTGTTTGTTGTGAGGAGGGAAGGGCAAGGAGATTGTAAGCCCCTTTGAGTTTCCTACAGGAGAGAAAGGGGGGATATAAATCCAAACTCTTCTTCTTCCTTGATCAAAGCCGCAATGAGTTAGTGTGGAAGGGAGAAGAATCCCGTGGACTTGTTCGGAGAGGGTGATGGCAAGCGAGAGGCAGCAATAATGAAATTGGATAAGTGAAGGTGTATGGGGAATCAGTGGGCTGAGATCGTATGAGAGCATAGCAATAAAATGAGGGGGGATCCTACGGTGTGAGTGACAAGGGAGGCAGGAGAGTTCTGGCAAGGTACTGGAAGACTGGAGGGAAGACGGGCCCAATACTTGGTGAAATGGGAGACAACAGTATAAGCCGATATTTCAACTACAGCAGAGGGAAAGGCTAAACATCTGCAGTGACATATAGTTGGTCCAGCGGCAGAATGTTTTTCACCGTCCTGTATGCTCTTCAGGATAAAAAATGACACTCGATTTGAGAACTGATCTGCCATCTTGTGAATCGTCTTTGTTCTAGAACGGGTAGGGAACCTGCGGCTCGAGAGCCGCATGCGGCTCGAGAGCCGCATGCGGCTCTTCTGCCCTTGCACTGCGGCTCCACGAGCCGAGCCGCCGGCCCCATCTTTGCCCGCCCTGCAGGCAGCAGGGCGGGCGCACCAACTGCCCACGGTTGGCTGGGCCGCGCCGTGGGCTTCCCCTCTCGCCCGCCCCGTTGGAGCGGGGCGGGCGCTTTCCCGGCGGCCGGCAAGGCCGAGCTGCCGGCTTCATCCTTGCCCGCCCTGCAGGCAGCAGGGCGGGCGCATCCATGCGCTTCTCAGAATGAGCGGAGTAAAAGGTTAAAAAACCCCTATATATACAGTGTTATCTTTATTTTAAATGTCAAAAATTATTTGCGGCTCCAAGTGTTTTCTTTTCCCGTGGAAAACGGGTCCAAATGGCTCTTTGAGTGTTAAAGGTTCCCTACCCCTGTTCTAGAACGTTCCACTTGGGTCCTGGTGCCTTGGGGACAGAACTAGGTAGGCACCAGGGCCCAAACGGAGCATTCTAGAACAAAGACGGTCCAGGAAATGGCAGATGAATGTTCAAGTTTGCTGTCATCTTCATCCAGAAAATGATCTTTTCTGTCCAAAAGACTGACCGCCTCGAAGCCTCTCCCCTTTGAAGAAAATAAGGAAGACCAGAAAATAATCCACGGAAGCTCTCTACGTTCTAATGCTGCCTCCGGTCAGCACGGAGAACCAGGCGGTGGGAGTCGCTGATGGCTTTGTCCTGGCTGACCGTGCAAAGCAAGTGAATGAAAAGAGGGGAATAACT
Source organism: Sphaerodactylus townsendi (assembly GCF_021028975.2). NCBI lineage: Eukaryota > Metazoa > Chordata > Lepidosauria > Squamata > Sphaerodactylidae > Sphaerodactylus > Sphaerodactylus townsendi. Next base: position 147,221,042 of record NC_059427.1, on the reverse strand, counting down.
GCAGAAAATGAAGGGGACAGAGAAGAAAAAGGCAGAAAGATAGAAGCCCACTGCAAGGAGGTGTTGCTAAGGGTTGCCTAGAAAGGGGCTGAAGACAATCACATCTATCAAGTCTGAAGTTTGTGCGGCTGAACGTTCTGCCAGCAGTCAGTCAAGCGCCGGGCCAGAAAAAGAAAGGCCGTTCCGTTTTGGACCCTGTTATCTGAAAACTTGGGTCAGTGCTGACTATGATGGGTGCAGCAACAAACATTTATTCATGCATCCTCCTGCTGACCAGGAAAACAGCTTGGGAGTGTTCAGAAGTGGAGCAGGTGGCTGGGAAGACTTCAACTCTCCCTTCTTACTTCACTGCCCTCCGTGGCTTCATGCCTATTCCTGCCAGCACAACACTAGAAGTGAGCTAGGCTAGGAGAAAAAGCATTCAAGTAATAGAGCATAGTAACAGAAGGAAAAAGCGAGATAAGAATAAAGTGAGGAAATGGCCACATTTAGAAGTAAGAACATAAGAACAAGCCAGCTGGATCAGACCAGAGTCCATCTAGTCCAGCTCTCTGCTACTCGCAGTGGCCCACCAGGTGCCTTTGGGAGCTCACATGTAGGATGTGAACGCAATGGCCTTCTGCGGCTGTTGCTCCCGATCACCTGGTCTGTTAAGGCATTTGCAATCTCAGATCAAGGAGGATCAAGATTGGTAGCCATAAATCGACTTCTCCTCCATAAATCTGTCCAAGCCCCTTTTAAAGCTATCCAGGTGAGTGGCCATCACCACCTCCTGTGGCAGCATATTCCAAACACCAATCACACGTTGTGTGAAGAAGTGTTTCCTTTTATTAGTCCTAATTCTCCCCCCACCACCATTTTCAATGAATGCCCCCTGGTTCTAGTATTGTGAGAAAGAGAGAGAAATTTCTCTCTGTCAACATTTTCTACCCCATGCATAATTTTGTAGACTTCAATCATATCCCCCCCTCAGCCGTCTCCTCTCCAAACTAAAGAGTCCCAAACGCTGCAGCCTCTCCTCATAGGGAAGGTGCTCCAGTCCCTCAATCATCCTCGTTGCCCTTCTCTGCACTTTTTCTATCTCCTCAATATCCTTTTTGAGATGCGGCGACCAGAACTGGACACAAGTAAAACTCTGAAATCCAGTACTTGAAGACAACATCAGGGGAAGGCTTCAGCGAGTAACAATTGGCCACTGTGGGAGACAGGACACTGAACTAGCTGTACCACAGGTCTGATCTAGCACAGCTCTTCTTATGTTCTTTTGAGGAGGCAAACAAAAAACAGCTTTTCCAAGATCACCCAGGGAGACATGGAAGACGGAAAACGGGGGTCCATAAGACAAAGAATTTGGTTGCAGAAACTACTGTGGATATAGTTGGTATATTTTTGTCTCTCCAGTGAACCCGGAACACCCGGGCGAAATTGAAGCACGTTTCCTACAGCGTGAGCTTCATTCAATTCTATGGAATTTTAATTCAAAGTAAAGAAGCCTAGGTTTATGCTGAGAAAATTTGCAGTTAACACAATAAGGATCTAGAGCAGACCTGGGCATTATACGGCCCGCGGGCCACATCCGGCCCGCCGGATGACCCTGACTGGCCCGTATGACAGACCTGGCCCTGGCCTAAGAGGACCTGTTTAGAACCGCGCTGCTCATTCTTCCGCTAACCCTCCCCCTTCCCCCCTCACCTTGCCACTGCGCTGGAAAGGGCCTCTGAGAAAGGCCACTCTCCTCGTGCAGTGGCTTCTGGGGCGTTCCCCTCCTTTGAAAGCCCCGCAGAAGCCAGTTGCCTTGGCTGCCGGCTTCTGCAGGGCTTTCAAAAGCGCCTCTCAAAAGCGCCTCGCCCTCCCGGCTTCTGCGGGGCTTTCAAAAGCACCAGTCGATGAAAAAAGTAGGTCAAGGGACTTAAGTCTCCCCTCTTGCTTGATTGTCACAGTGGACAACTATGCAGGTAGGTTAAGCCTGTGATTCTTTGTGCCAAATAGTGTTGTATGCAGAACTGTTGCCACTGATTCCAAGTTGATCTGTGCACCTGTCTGTCACTTATCAGCCCCTATTATGCAGAATTGAGTTCAGCCTTTTGGCCCGGCCCTCCACAATATTTTCTGTTTCTTATGCGGCCCCATGGAAAAAATAATTGCCCACCCCTGAGCTAGAGTGACCCTTCCTGTCTCTGCGCACTAAATCTAATGCAGCACGAGCTGGCCCCTCCCCTAGCCCAGTTCTTTATACTCGCCATTTCTGTTTCTGAGAATCACTCCATTATAATCAATCAGTCCGGAAGTCTCACTCAGTCTGTCATCCCCACCTGTTTATTTTGTACAATTCCATTTTCAAGTGACAAGTTTCGTGGGGTATTAAAATTAAGAACAACCCCACATTGCAGCCAGAAATACAAAACCCACCAAAGGGGCTACCCAAAAGTCCACTTAATGGAGCAGACAGGAACTCGGAGATGTTACCCCAGAAAACCTTTAAATACTAGAATTCCACTTGCGTTCAAGCAAAGAACTTCCCCCTTTCCTCTGCAGCGGTAAACTGGAGTGCTGCTCCCTGGGGCTTATGTCACAAAATGGTCAATATTAAAGTGCCCAGGGGCACGTGAGAGGCTTGGTGCTTGCTAGGCCTTTGCTGCGGTTGTTTGGGAAGCCCCCACTGCTGTGAGCTGCTGAATCTTCTGGCTCATCATCTCCACCACAGCTGCAAAGAAGAAGAAACAGAGTCAGAACTCGTTCCAGTTGTTGCTGCCACAGCCAGATGGCAGCACTGCCAGTCCTAACTGCTCTCCTGCCTTGGGGTCCCCACCTTGCTTCATGGCATGTTTCTCCTGCAGCGCTGGTTGGATTTTCTCCATCTGTTTGGTCAGGAAATCGATCTTCCTCTTGTAGAAGTCTCTGGCGTCTTCCACAGGCTGCAAAGGTCAAAGAAACAGTGATGACTGCACACAGCACCAAAACGAGGCTCCTAATCAAGGAAGGCTGAGCTAGAATCCAGCATCCAGTAAAAATGCATACTCATGATCTAGCTGTGGTGGGTTTTCTGGGCTGGGTGGCCGTGGTCTGATGGTTTTTGCTCCTGGTGTTTTGCTGGCATCTATGGCTAAAGGCATCATCAGTGGCATACTATGGAGAGAAACGCATCTTACCAGGACCTGCCTCTGAAGATGCCTGCCATAGATGCGGGTGAAATGTTAGGAGCAAAAACGACCAGGCTACGGCCACAGAGCCTGGAAAACCCACAACGGCCGGCTGATTTCGGCTGCGGAAGCCTTCAGTATTCTCTCTTTTAAAACACACTAAAATGGACTAGGAGGGCCCACTAATAGGCTCTCGTTCACAGGTGTCAAACTCGCACCCCTCCAGATGTTATGGACTACAGTTCCCATAATCCCCTGCCAGTATTGTGCTGGCAGGGGATTGTGGGAACTGTAGTCCATAACATCTGGAGGGGCGCAAGTTTGACACCTATGCTCTAGTTTAAGTACTGAAAACATGCAGTCAGCTCTACTTCTAGCCCCAATTCAAGCCTCCACCATGCTGAAGCCATTTCAAAGCAGCAAGCGGGTGTACTAGTCTAGTACAGTGATGGCGAACCTTTTTGAGACCGAGTGCCGAAACTGCAACTCAAAACCCATTTATGTATCACAAAGTGCCCATACGGCAATTTAACTTGAATACTGAGGTTTTAGTTTACAAAAAATAACTCATACATCACCATATTTTATCTGAAAAGAAAAACACAATGACAGAGCTTTCAATGATATAAACAACTTTTATTTTATACACAACTTCACATAAACAACTTTTATTTTACAAACAACTTTTTCTTGAAAGTGAACGTTTGCATTTGGCATGCTTTTGACCAATTAATGTGATTTTTGCTGTTGCATGCATGCTGATAATTTGTCTATGTTTGGCTCATACTTAGTAAGTTTGAGAGCAACACATGCAGCACTCAGCTCATCTGTAAGTCTGTTTCTTGTGTCAGATTTTATATAGTTCAAAGCTGAAAACAGCTGCTCACAAGCATAAGACGATCCAAACAAAGAAAGGAAAGCAATCCCAAGTTCCTTCATTGATTTAAAATTATTTGGCAGAGAATTCCACACTTTGAGGATTTCATTTTCAGAACTAGCTGTGTTCTCCTCTGTCATCCTTTCTATCTTCTCCAGTGTTTCACGCAAGTCATAGAATTTATTTTTCCAGAGTGTGCTTTCTTGAAATTCCAGCAGCTCCATTTCCAGATTTTCTAAATTTAACCAATTTACGCAGGAAAGATCAAGTTCTTCAAATTTGGCTTTATCTGGATAAGTAAGAAAAGACAGTGTTGCCTCCATCTTGCGGAACTGTAAAAATCTTTTACTAAAATTCACCTTTGCAGCTGCTACAATGCTAGAAAATTCCTTGTAGATTTCCTGATGGCTTGTAGGATTGTCTGCAAAAGTTGTAGAATTTTCCAAATGCATTTTTAGTTTTGGGAAATATTTCAGCTGCCCACTTTCAAGATCTCTTTCAAAAACCTGCAGTTTTCTCTCAAATGTTTTGATATCACAAAACATCCTTTCTGCTGTTTTCCCAACACCTTGTAGCTGTTTGTTCAGTATGTTGAAGTGTGCTGTAAAATCTGTGAAAAACATTAGGTTGGTAAGCCAGGCCATATCAGTGAGTTGTGGAAATTCCTGCCCCTTTTCGTTCATAAACAGCCTAATTTCATCCAAGCAGGCTACAAATCTCTCCAGGACTCGTCCTCTGCTCAGCCACCGGACATTGTTGTACATAAGTAAACAATTATACTGTGCCTGAACCTCCTCAAGAAGTGTCTGAAACTGTCGAGAATTCAGAGCACGAGCCATGATGTAATTGACCATTTTTGTGACATCTTTCAGGACATCGTCAAATGTTTTGCTGCTGTCCCTGGCACAAAGAGCTTCCTGGTGTATAATGCAATGGAACTGGATGACTGGATGTTTTACTTCTTTAACAAAGAACTGTATGAAGCCAGATGTTGCCCCCACCATGGAAGGTGCCCCATCACTAGTGATTGAAACCACTTTCTCTGGTCTGATATTGTGTGACACAAAAGCCTCCATCACAGCACTGTGGATATCTATCCCTTGTGTTCTTTTGGGCAAAGACACCAGTTTCACCAGCTCTTCTCTCATGATGTCACCAGCAGCATAACGCAGAATTACTGCTAGCCTGGCATGATCAGTCACATCTGTACTTTCATCCACGCAAATGGAGTAACAGGCTGCCTTTTGTAAGTCAGTGGTGAGCTGCTGACTAACATCAGTTGCCATGCGCTGGACTCGATCTTTCACAGTATTTCTGCTAATTGCCATCTCAGAAAAGCGTTTCAGAATTTTGTCCTTGTTTGGGAAATCATGAAAAAGAGAATTACTCCCAGATAACATGGCTGTTTTGATAATCTCCCCATCAGAGAGGGGCTTGCCGTGTTTTGCTAGGCACAGTGAAATTTGAAAGCTGGCAGCTGTCAGATGATTTGTTCTGGAAAGATAGTTGGAAAAACTAAGATGCTGGGAATGATAGCTCCTCAATTTCCCTTCAAGAAACTCTTTTCTTTCAGCTTCATCAAGTTTGGCAATATTTTCGTGGTTGGTGTCAAAGTGCCGTTTGACACTTGATGTACGACAGACAACACTTTCGTTACACAGGACACAGAACGCTTTCCCACCGCGTTCAATCACTCCAAATAACTCTGTCCAGGTCTCTTGGAATGATCTTCCACTGTCTGTTTTAGCTTTTTTGGCTGTAGCCATTTCTGGGTGACTTGGAGTCTGCAAAAATACATTTTTTAAAAATTAAGCACCCAGTACAAATCTATCCGACACAACATATCTAACACTAAAGAAATGGATATTCCCTGAATAGACCAGTGATTCTCAACTGGGGTTCCTTTTGAATTTGTTGACCACCAGAACGGCAACACATGGCTCCAAGAACTCTCTCAGCCTTACCTACCTCACAAGATGACTGTTGTGGGGGGAGGTGATTAAAGTGGAAGGTAGAATTAGAGCAAGTGTTAAGAAAGCCTGTCAATGGTTGTGTCTTATGATAGCAAAGAATATATTTAAGGAAGTAGATAGAGAGGCATATAAATATAAAGGTTTTCAGCTCAGTCTGCGTGGAATAAAAAGCTCACATGTGAGCAAACCAAGCCCCTGGTAATAATGGCAGATTTCTCTTGCAAAAAGACCAACGAGTTGCCAGTGGCCACCTTTGGGTGCCACATTCTTGACAAAAATACTCCCAATAACTGTTTCTTGAAAGAGAAGGAATCGTTCCACAACTTCATTTTGTGTTGTACAGAAACAATAATCAATTCTTTTTTTCCTTTCCCTCAGCTTTATATAGCTTTTAGCATCTTTACTTTGAGAATTTCATTACACTGTCCTCCATGCAACTATTTGGGCAACCAATTGTTGCTTGCTCATTCATCCCAATACTTTAAAAACATCCATTTATTTCCAAATATCAACAAGTCTCAGCATGATTTTCTCAAATCCAGTGTCAACAAACAATTTAAAGAACCACCTCTTTGCCATACAGGTTGTTAATTTAAAGCAAATGTTGAAAGCAGACCTATTTCATGCCTTATTTCTAATCTTCTCCCTTCACTCTTTTTGCTCTTTGTTTATGGGCATTTGGCTACACATGGTTTCCATATTAAAGCAGCAGTTTTTTAAAGCTGGAGAAAGTGAGTTGAGAGGGAATAAATGATTATAAAATCACTGGCAGGAATTAAAAGTATGAAAATACTCTGCTTTAAATTTTAAAAAAAGACCCTTAGTTTGACCAATACATATTTAATAAAGAATTCTTATTTAGGATTAACCCTGTAATTTCAGGGAATTTCATTTGCAATTCCCAGGTTGCATGCCTCATTAAACCAACTTTTCACTCCCAATTTAAGTTCAGGGGTGGTGGAAGAGAAGTTATTGATTTTATTATTCAGACATCTCAGGAAGCATGGAGAGTTGCTGGGGTGGGGGGAAGGGATTTTTTGCCCAGGGATCTTTGGATCCTGAAATTTTTATTTAATGAGATCTGGTTGCCTAGCTCCAAATCATCATTCTCCCAAGAAATATGAAAAAAGGAAGTTAACATGAGATCTTAAATTCATTCCCCCCCCCCTCCAATCTCTCTTCACCGCTCCTCCTTACATAATGAAGAGGAGACTCTAATGGGGAAAAGATAAAAAACACCACCACCTTCTCTCTGGTCCACTGGAAATGCATTTTGTGCTTTACGAATGCCCTTGCCTCCATAAACACACACACAAGACAGGCTGGAAGGGCAAGGTGTGTCAACATGAGAGCTAGCGATTGCTGGACGGTGACTGGGGAGGGGAGGGGGGATCGTCCTCACGCTCTTTTCAAGGCATCCACCCCACCCGCATTTTATGTAAACAGCTACAAATTTTGAGATAATCCCCGTGCTTGCCCAACTGACTGTGGAAAACATGTCTTTGTGGGAGAGAAATCTCTTTCCTAAGAGAGCACACCAGCCAGCGCGCGCACGGTGCCTGCTGCTCAAAAACTTCCAAACACAAAATCCGGCACTGGCTGGAAACGTGGAGCAGAGGCTGTTCTCAGAGGCAAAGTGAGGGAGATGTCCTTACAAGGATGGTACATGGCGGGGCGGGCTGGACTGCCCAGAAGACTCCCCCCCCCCCGAAAAAGGGTCTCCTCTGAGGAGCTAACAGGGTTGCTGGCAGGAGGAAATAAAAGGGGCCAGGAGGGGAGTCGAAGCGCTGCTGTAAGACCAGGCAGGGAGTGAGTCCCTCTCTCGGCAACAAACGTCTCCTCCCGCCCGCCGCTAATGAAAGCGC
>NC_059427.1:147182121-147213087 GCF_021028975.2 Sphaerodactylus townsendi | reverse complement strand
GCGCTTTCATTAGCGGCGCGGCGGGAGGAGACGTTTGTTGCCGAGAGAGGGACTCACTCCCTGCCTGGTCTTACAGCAGCGCTTCGACTCCCCTCCTGCCCCCTTTTATTTCCTCCTGCCAGCAACCCTGTTAGCTCCTCAGAGGAGACCCTTTTTCGGGGGGGGGGGGAGTCTTCTGGGCAGTCCAGCCCGCCCCGCCATGTACCATCCTTGTAAGGACATCTCCTTAACTTTGCCTCTGAGAATGCAGCTTCTCTTCTGCTCCATCGCTTCCTGTTAGTGTCGGATTTTGTGTTTGGAAGTTTTTGAGCAGCAGGCAACTTGCTTGCGCTGGCTGGTGTGCTCTCTCTAGGAAAGAGATTTCTCTCCCACAAAGACATGTTTTCTCCACAGTCAGTTGGGCGGCACGGGGACATCTCAAAAATTCTAGCTGCTTACATAAAAAATGCGGGTGGGGTGGATGCCTTGGAAAGAGCGTGCGGAGGGACGATCCCCCCTCCCCTCCCCAGTCACCGGCCCAGCAATCGCTAGCTCTCATGTTGACACACCTTGCCCCTTCCAGCCTGTCTTGTGTGTGTGTTTATGGAGGCAAGGGCATTCAGAAGCACAAAAAAATGCATTTCCAGTGGACCAGAGAGAAGGTGGTGGTGTGTTTTTTATCTTTTCCCCATTAGAATCTCCTCTTCATTGGCGTAAGGAGGAGCGGTGGAAGAGAGATTGGGGGGGGGGGGGGGGGGGGAGAGAAGGAATCTCTAAGATCTCATGTTACCAACTTCCTTTTTTCACATTTCTTAGGAGAATGATGATTTGGAGCTAGGCAACCAGATCTCATTAAATAAAAATTTCAGGATCCAAAGATCCCTGGGCAAAAAAACCCTTCCTTCCCCACCCCAGCAACTCTCCATGCTTCCTGAGATGTCTGAATAATAAAATCAAGAACTTCTCTTCCACCACCCCTGAACTTAAATTGGGAGTGAAAAAAGTTGGTTTAATGAGGTGATGCAACCTGGGAATTGCAAATGAAATTTCCTGAAATTACAGGGTTAATCCTAAATAAGAATTCTTTATTAAATATGTATTGGTCGTTCATAAGGGTCTTTTTTTCTATTTAAAGCAGAGTATTTTCATACTTTTAATTCCTGTAATCATTTATTTCCTCTCAACTGACTTTCTCCAGCTTTGAAAAAATGCTCCTTTAATATGGGAATCATGACTGTAATCAAATGCCCATAAACAAAGAGCAAAAACAGTGAAGGGAGAAGATTGGAGTTAAGGAATGAAATAGGTCTGTTTTCAACATTTGCTTTAAATTAACGACCTATGTGGCAAAGAGGTGGTAATTTAAATTGTTTGTTGACACCGGATTTGAGAAAATCCTGCTGAGACTTCTTAATATTTAGAAATAAATGGATGTTTTTAAATATTGGGCTGTATGAACAAGCAACAATTGGTTGCCCAAATAGTTGCATGGAGGACAGTGTAATGAAATTCTCAAAGTAAAGATGCTAAAAGCTATATAAAGCTGAGGGAAAGGAACACATGGCACTTGATTATTGTTTCTGTACAACACAAAATGAAGTTGTGGAACGCATTCCTTCTCTTTCAAGAAACAAGTTATTGGGAGTGTTTTTGTCAAGAATGTGGCACCCAAAGGTGGCCACTGGCAACTCATTGCTGGTCTTTTTGCAAGAGAAATTCAAGCCATTATTACTAGGGGCTTGGTTTGCCTTTCACATGTGAGCTTTTTAGTCCCCAATGCAGACTGGGAGCTGAAAACCTTTATATTTATATGCCTCTTCTTATCTACTTCCTTAAATATATTCTTTTGCTATCATAAGACACCAAATCCTCATTGACAGGCTTTCTTAACACTTGCTCTTAATTCTACCTTCCACTTTAATCACCCTCCCCCCCACAACAGTCATCTTGTGAGGTAGCGCTGAGAGAGTTCTTGGAGCCAAGCTGCCGCTCTGGTGGTCAACAAATTCAAAAGGAACCCCAGTTGAGAATCACTGGTCTATTCAGGGAATATCCATTTTTTTAGTAAGCGATATGTTGCAGTCGGGATAGATTTGTACTGGGTGCCACTCAAAAAATGCATTTTTTTGCAGACTCTGTCACTCCAGAAATGGCTACAGCCAAAAAAGCTAAAACAGACAGTGGTAAAGATCATTCCAAGAGACTCCGACAGAGTTATTTGGAGTGATTGAACGCGGTGGGAAAGCCGCCTTCTGCGGCCCTGTGTAACTTAAAGTGTTGTCTGTCAGACATCAAGTGTCAAACGGCACTTTGACACCAACTTAAAATAATATTGCCAAACTCTTGATGAAGCTGAAAGAAAAGAGTTTCTTGAAGGGAAAATTGAGGAGCCATCATTCCCAGCATCTTAGTTTTTCCCAACTATCTTTTCCAGAACAAATCATCTGGACAGCTGCCAGCTTTCAAATTTCACTGTGCCTTAGCAAAACACGGCAAGCCCCTCTCTGATGGGGAGATTATCAAAACAGCCATGTTATCTGGGAGTAATTCTCTTTTTTTCATGATTTCCCAAACAAGGACAAAATTTGGAAACGCTTTTCTGAGATGGCAATTAGCAGAAATACTGTGAAAGATCGGTGTCCAGCGAGATGGCACCGGATGTTAGTCAGCAGCTCACCACTGACTTGCCAAAGGCAGCCCGTTACTCCATTTTGCGTGGATGAAAGTGCCAGACACTCGCATCGCGCCAGGCTAGCAGTAATTCTGCGTTATGCTGCTGGTGACATCATGAGAGAAGAGCTGGTGAAACTGGTGTCTTTGCCTAAAAGAACACAAGGGATAGATATCCACAGTGCTGTGATGGAGGCTTTTGTGTCACACAATATCAGACCAGAGAAAGTGGTTTCAATCACTCAGTGATGGGGCACCTTCCATGGTGGGGGCAACATCTGGCTTCATACAGTTCTTTGTTAAAGAAGTAAAACATCCAGTCATCCAGTTCCATTGCATTATACACCAGGAAGCTCTTTGTGCCAGGGACAGCAGCAAAACATTTCCGATCTTTTATGTCCTGGAAAGATGTCATCACAAAAATGGTCAATTACATCATGGCTCGCGGCTCTGAATTCCTCGACAGTTTCAGACACCTCTTGAGGAGGTTCAGGCGACAGTATAATTGTTTACTTATGTACAACAAATGTCCGGGTGGCTGAGCAGAGGACGAGTCCTGGAGAGATTTGTAGCCCGCTTCTTGGATGAAATTAGGCTGCTTTGAGAACTAAAAGGGGCAGGAATTTCCACAACTCACTGATATACCTGGCTTACTAACCCAATGTTTTTCACAGATTTTACAAGAAAGCACACTCCAACATACTCGAACAAACAGCTACAAGGTGTTGGGAAAACAGCAGAAAGGGATGTTTTGTGATAATAAAACATTTGAGAGAAAAACTGCAGGTTTTTTGAAAGAGATCTTGAAAGTGGGCAGCCGAAATATTTCCCAAAACTAAAAATGCATTTGAAAATTTCTACAACTTTTGCAGACAATCCTACAAGCCATCAGGAAATCTACAAGGAATTTTCTAGCATTGTAGCAGCTGCAAAGGTGAATTTTAGTAAAAGATTTTCGGCAGTCTCGCTAAGATGGAGGCAACACTGTTCTTTCTTACTTATCCAAAGATGTTTTCTCAAATTTGAAGAACTTGATCTTTCCTGCGTAAATTGGTTAAATTTAGGCAATCTGGAAATGGAGCTGCTGGAATTTCAAGAAAGCACACTCTGAAGAAAAATAAATTCTAAGTGACTCTGGCGTGAAACACTGGAGAAGACAGAAAGGATGACAGAGGAGTATTGCTAGTTCTTGAAAAAATGAAATCCCTAAAGTGTGGAATTCTCTGCCAAATAATTTTAAATCAATGAAGTGGCAAACTTTGGATTGCTTTTCCTCTTCTTTACTTAATCGTCTTATGCTTGTGAGCAGCTGTTTTCAGCTTTGAACTATATAAAATCTGACACAAGAAACAGATCTCATAGATGAGTTGAGTGTTGCATGTGTTGCTCTCTAAACTTACTTCAAGTATGAGCCAAACATAGACAAATTATCAGCATGGCCGCAACAGCAAAAATCACATTAACTGGTCAAAAGCATGCCAACGCAAACGCTCACTTTCAAGAAAAAAAGTTGTTTGGTAAAATAAAAGTTGTTTATGTGAAGTTGTGTATAAAACAAAAGGTTTCTATACTCATTGGAAAGCTCTGTCATTGTATGTTTTTCTTTTCAGATAAAATATGGTGATGTATGAGCAGTTTTTTGTAAACTAAAACCTCAGTATTCTGCTAAATTGCCGTGATGGGCAACTTTGTGATACATAAATGGGTTTCCTTTTGAGTTGCAGCTTCGGCACTCGGTTCTCAAAAAGGTTCTACCATCACTGTACTAGACTAGTACACCCGCTTTGCCGCTTTGAAATGGCTTCTGCATGGTGGGTGAGGCTTGAATTGGGGCTAGAAGTAGAGCTGACTGCATGTTTTCAGTAATTAAACTAGAGCATAGGTGTTCAAACTTCAGCTTCTCCAGATGTTATGGATTACAGTTCATTTAATCTCCTGCCAGCAATAATACTGGCAGGGGATTAAGGGAACTGTAGTCCATAACATCTGGAGGGGTGCGCGTTTGACACCTGTGGATCCAGGAGCCCATTAGCGGGCCCTCCTAGTCCATTTTAGTGTGTTTTAAAAGAGAGAATACTGAAGGCTTCCGCAGCCGAAATGAATCAGTCGTTCGGCCAGGGTTTCTTATAGGCTCTGTGGTCAGAGTCTGGTCGCTTTTGTTCTCAACATTTCACCCCGCATCTATGGCAGGCATCTTCAGAGGCAGGTCTTGGTAAGATGCGTTTCTCTCCATAGTATGCCACTGATGATGCCTTTAGCCATATGATGCCAGCAAAACACCAGGAGCAAAAACCATCAGACCACGGCCACCCAGCCCAGAAAACCCACCACAGCTAGATCATGAGTATGCATTTTTACTGGATGCTGGATTCTAGCTCAGCCTTCCTTGATTAGGAGCCTCGCTTTGGTGCTGTGTGCAGTCATCACTGTTTCTTTGACCTTTTGCAGCCTGTGGAAGACGCCAGAGACTTCTACAAGAGGAAGACTGATTTCCTGACCAAACAGATGGAGAAAATCCAACCAGCGCCTGCAGGAGAAACATGCCATGAAGCAAGGTGGGGACTCCCAAGGCAGGAGAGCAGTTAGGACTGGCAGTGTTGCTATCTGGCTGTGGCAGCAACAACTGGAACGAAGTTCTGACTCTGCTTCTTCTTCTTTGCAGCTGTGGTGGAGATGATGATGCCAGAACATCTCAGCAGCTCACAGCAGTAAAGGCTTCCCCGCCAACCGCAGCAAAGGCCTAGCAAGCACTGGTGCCTCTCATCGTGCCCCTCGGGCACTTTAATATTGACCATTTTGTGACATAAGCCCCCCAGGGAGCAGGCACTCCAGCTCTCTATCAGCTGCAGATGAAAGGGGGAAGTTCTTTGCTTGAACGCAAGTGGAATTCTAGTATTTAAAGGTTTTCTGGGGTAACATCTCCTCGGAAGTTCCTGTCTCGCTCCATTAAGTGGACTTTTGGGTAGCCCCTTTGGCAGGGTTTTTGTATTTAGCCGCAATGTGGGGTTGTTCTTAATTTTAAATACCCCACTAAACTTGTCACTTGAAAATGGAATTGTGCCAAAAATAAACAGGTGGGGATGACAGACTGAGTGAGACTTCCTCGGACTGATTGATTATAATGGAGTGATTCTCAGAAACAGAAATGGCGAGTATAAAGAACTGGGCTAGGGGAGGGGCCAGCCTGCGTGCTGCATTAGATTTAGTGCTAGAGACAGGAAGGGCTCACTCTAGCTCAGGGGTGGGCAATTATTTTTTCCATGGGGCCGCATAAGAAACAGAAAATATTGTGGGAGGGCTGGGCCAAAAGGCTGAACTCTCAATTCTGCATAATAGGGGCTGATAAGTGACAGACAGGTGCACAGATCAAATTCGGGAATCAAAGTGGGCAAATGAAATTCTGCATACAACACTATTTGGCACAAAGAATCACAGGCTTAACCTACCTGCATAGTTGTCCACTGTGACAACTGGGCAAGAGGGGAGACTGAAGTCCCTTGACCTACTTTTTTCATCAACTGGTGCTTTTGAAAGCCCTCGGGCAGAAGCCGGGGAGGGCGCAGGCGCTTTTTGAGAGGGCGCTTTTGAAAGCTCCTGCAGAAGCCGGCAGCCACCGGGCAACTGGCTTCTGCGGGGCTTTCAAAGCAGGGGAACGCTTAGCCAAGCCACTGCACGCAGGAGAGTGGCCTTTCTCAGAGGCCCTTTCCAGCGCAGTGGCAAGGTGAGGGGGGGAAGGGGGAGGGTTAGCAGAAGAATGAGCAGCGCGGTTCTAAACAGGTCCCTTCTTAGGCCAGGGCCAGGGTCTGTCACACGGGCCAAGTCATGGGTCATCCTATGGGTCGTGATGTGGCCCGGCGGGTCAGATAAATGCCCAGGTCTGCTCTAGATCCTTATTGTGTTAACTGCAAATTTTCTCAGCATAAACCTAGGCTTTTTTTTACTTTGAATTAAAATTCCATAGAATTGAAATTTAGCTCACGCTGTAGGAAACGTGTTTCAATTTCTTCCGGGTGTTCCCGGTTCACTGGAGAGACAAAAATATACCAACTATATCCACAAAACAGTTTCTGCAACCAAATTCTTTGTCTTATGGACCTCCCCGCTTTCCGCCCTTCCATGTCTCCCTGGGTGATCTTGGAAAAGCTGTTTTTTGTTTGCCTCCTCAGCAACATAAGAAGAGCTGTGCTAGATCAGACCTGTGGTACAGCTAGTTCAGTGTCCTGTCTCCCACAGTGGCCAATTGTTACCTCGCTGGAAGCCTTCCCCTGATGTTGTCTTCAAGTACCGGATTTCCGAGTTTTACTGGAACCAGTTCTGGTCGCCGCATCTCAAAAAGGATATTGAGGAGATAGAAAAAGTGCAGAGAAGGGCACTGGAGGATGATTGAGGGACTGGAGCACCTTCCCTATGAGGAGATGCAGCCGCGTTGGGGACTCTTTAGTTTGGGAGAGGAGACGGCTGAGGGGGGGATATGATTGAAGCTCCACAAAATTATGCATGCACGTTGACAGAGAGAAATTTCTCTCTCTTTCTCACAACATCACTAGAACCAGGGGGCATTCATTGAAAAAAAAATGGTGGTGGGGGGAGAATTAGGACTAATAAAAGGAAACACTTCTTCACACAACGTGTGATTGGTGCTTGGAATATGCTGCCACAGGAGGTGGTGATGGCCACTAACCTGGATAGCTTTAAAAGGGGCTTTGACAGATTTATGGAGGAGAAGTCGATGACGGCTACCAATCTTGATCCTCCTCTGGATTGGAGATTGCAAATGCCTTAACAGACCAGGGTGATCGGGAGCAATGTTTTATAAGGCCATTATGCGTTCACATCCTACATGTCAGCTCCCAGACGGACCCGGTGGGCCACCGCGAGTAGCAGCGAGCTGGACTAGCTGGACTCTGGCCTGTTCCAGCAGGCTTGTTCTTATGTTCTCCTACTTCTAAAATGTGGCCATTTCCTCACTTTATTCTTATCTCGCTTTTTTTCCTTCTGTTACCATGCTCTATTACTTGAATGCTTTTTCTCCCAGCCTAGCTCACTTCTAGTGTTGTGCTGGCGGTGAAATAGGCATGAAGCCAATGAGGGCAAGTGAAGTAAGAAGGGAGAGCCGAAGTCTTCCCCAGCCACCTGCTCCACTTCTGAACACTCCTGCCGTTTTCCCGGTCAGCAGGAGGATGCATGAATCAAATGTTTGTTGCCGCACCCATCATAGTCAGCACCTCGACCCAAGCCAGATAACAGGGTCCAAAACGGAACGGCCTTTCTTTTTCTGGCCCGGCGCTTTGACTGACTAAGGCAGAACGCTCGTACGCGACAAACTTCAGACTTGATAGATGTGATTGTCTTCAGCCCCTTTCTAGGGCAACCCTTAGCAACACCTCCTTGCAGTGGGCTTCTATCTTTTCTGCCTTTTTCTTCTCTTGTCCCCTTCTTATTTTCTGCAGTTATTCCCCTCTTTTCATTCACTTGCTTTGCACGGTCAGCCAGGACAAAGCCATCAGCGCATCTCGCACTTCCTGGATTCTCCGTGCTGACCGGAGGCAGCATTAGAACGTAGAGAGCTTCCGTGGATTATTTTTCGGTCTTCCTTATTTTCTTCAAAGGGGAGAGGCTTCGAGGCTGTCAGTCTTTTGGACAGAAAAAAGATCATTTTCTTGGATGAAGATGACAGCAAACTTGAACATTCATCTGCCATTTCCTTGGATCGTCTTAATTCTAGAATGCTTCGCTTAGTCTCTGGTGCCTACTCAGTTCTGTCCCCTGCCACCAGGACCCAAGTGGAACGTTTCTAGAACAGGGGTAGGGAACCTTTAACACTCAAAGAGCCATTTGGACCCGGGTTTTCCACGGGAAAAGAAAACACTTGGAGCCGCTAAATAATTTTTTTGACATTTAAAAATAAAGATAACACCTCGTATATATAGGGGTTTTTTAACCTTTTACTCCGCTTCTTCATTCTGAGAAGCTATGGATTTTCACGCCAAGTTGCCTTGGTATGGCAAGGATGAAGCCGCGAAGCTCGGCCTTGCCGTCATTGAAAATTTCGGCCTGGCCTTCCAACGTATGGCTTAGGGGAAGCCCACGGTGCGGCCCAGCCAACCGTGGGCAGTTGGTGCGCCCGCTCTGCTGCCTGCAGGGCTGGCAAAGATGGGTCATGCGGCTCGGCTCGTGGAGCCGCGAGTGCAAGGGCAGAAGAGGCCGCTTACGCGTCTCGAGTCGCAGGTTCCCTACCCGTTCTAGAACAAAGACGCATTCACAAGATGGCAGAGATCAGTTCTCAAATTTCGAGTGTCATTTTTTTTATCCTGAAGAGCATACAGGACGGTGAAAAACATTCTGCCGCTGGACCAACTATATGTCACTGCAGATGTTTAGCCTTTCCCTCTGCTGTAGTTGGAAATATCGGCTTATACTGTTGTCTCCCATTTCACCAAGTATTGGGTCCACTCTCCCTCCAGTCTTCCAGTACCTTGCCAGAACTCTCCTGCCTCCCTTGTCACTCACAATCGTAGGATCCCCCCCCTCATTTTTTTGTATTGCAGGTTATGCTCTCATAACATCTCAGCCCACTGATTCCCCATACACCTTCACTTATCCACTCTCATTATTGCTGCCTCTCGCTACATCACCCTCTCCGAACAAGTTCCACGGGATTCTTCCTCCCTTCCACACTAAACTCATTAAGTGGCTTTGATCATGGAAGAAGAAGAGTTTGGATTTATATCCCCCCTTTCTCTCCTGTAGGAAACTCAAAGGGGCTTACACCTCCTTGCCCTTCCCTCCTCACAACAAACACCCTGTGTGTGGTGGGTGAGGCTGAGAGAGCCTCCGAGAAGCTGTGACTAGCCCAAGGTCACCCAGCTGGCGCGGTGTGTGGGAGTGCACAGACTAATCTGAATTCTCCAGATAAGCCTCCACAGTTGAAGTGGCAGAGCAGTGGGAATCAAACCCGGTTCCTCCAGATTAGAATGCACCTGCTCTTAACCATCACGCCAACCGGAGGTGAAGGTCTGCTTTTTTCCTGCACTCATCCCTTACTAAGCTTTCCTCACCTTTTGCTTCCTTTGCCTTCCCACCAACTGAATTCAGATTCGTGATCTTACACTCCCCTCTGGTCTTCCTTTGACGGGTCTCCCCAGCCCCGAGGACTAGAGAAAGAGCTTTAAAAATAGAAGAGTCTAGAAGCTGAGACGTGCAGGTTTTCCATAACAAGCACACCGCTTGCAGTAAGAGCCTTTGGGTTTAGAAGCTTTCAGGCCTACGCATCTCTCTTCTTCGTGGTCACACCAGTCTCTTACTAGCCTCTCCCTTCAATGTCCGTCCCAGCACCTCTTCAGAATGTTATCATTCTACCCATTGCCTTTCAACCAGCCCCTCTTGATCACCTGAGTACAAAGCTGGAAATAGTTTCCTAGAGAGAGAGACTAGTCCATCAAGCTAAAGAGGGGCAGAAAAGATTTATTTCCAGAAGACTGATTCTTCCTTCCTCTCTCTTGTTTCCCTCTCTCCCTCTCACTGCCCAAACCAGGCAACCAAGAATCCATGTTCTTTCCAAGGTCAACCTAATTAAGCCAAGAAGTGCCTTTCCTCAATAATCCAGTCAGTTATTTTGTTTGGA
Source organism: Sphaerodactylus townsendi (assembly GCF_021028975.2). NCBI lineage: Eukaryota > Metazoa > Chordata > Lepidosauria > Squamata > Sphaerodactylidae > Sphaerodactylus > Sphaerodactylus townsendi. The sequence continues at coordinate 147,202,814 of NC_059427.1, read as the reverse complement.
GAGTGGATCTCTTCTCCCCCCCCCCCCCCCCCCCTTGTTGATTTCTAGTATGGCTTCTAGCTAAAGAATATCCCCCACATTATATACAGCGTCAGAGCCCAAGCTCTGCTGGTTTGCAGAAGATCAGTGAGAATTGTACTCCATGTTGCTCTTGCCCCATAGGCAAGTCATCCAGCCCCAAGCAGTCTCTCCCACTGAGTGAGTGACGTCTGTGCTCTCAGCCCCATTTCCTTCTCACCACATTGGGTTTGCTCATTGCTCCCACTTGGATTTGATCAAGGAGAGCCCGCATAAGAGTCAAAGAGTCTCCTCATATCACAAGCCGAACACTCCAGACTACCCGCCTGGCGATGCGGTCGTAATTCCCCATCCGGCAGGAGCCGGAGGTCAATGTACAAAGATCGGCTTGTGCACTCTCTTGTGGCGGACAAGTGTGGTACTCTTAGTGAAACACTCTCCACACTCCACGCAGATAAAGGGCTCAGAGGGGGCAATGCCATGGTGGGCAACACGGTGGCGTTCTACCTCGGAAGGGGCCCGGAACCGCTGCCCACATTCTGGACAAGGGTGGCCAATGGGGGAGTCACTGTCGTGGCGCAGGCGCTGGTGTTTCACCAGACCGGCAGTGTGAGCAAAGCCACGGCCACACTCAGGACAGCGGAATGGCCGTGCGCCTGTGTGTGTCCGCCGATGCTTAGCTAGGTTCTTGCTCTGAGTGAAGCTGCGGCCACAGTCCCCGCAGGTGTACGGCCGTTCTCCCGTGTGGATGCGCTGGTGCTGGATCAGGTTGGAGCTCCAGCTGAAGCTCTTGCCGCAGTCGCGGCACACGTAGGGCTTTTCACCCGTGTGGGTGCGCCGGTGCTGCACCAGGTGCGAGTTCTGAGAGAAGCTCTTGCCGCAGTCGGAGCAGGTGCTGGGGCGCTCTCCGGTGTGCGTGCGCTGATGCCGCAGAAGTTTCGACCAGTGACTGAAGCTCTTGCCGCACTCGTTGCAGATGAACGGGCGCTGCTTGCCGGAACGCGGGACCACTGTGGTCGCGACGGCCACTTCGCTGTCGTCATAACTACCGGGTGGCAGTGGGCTCTGTTGCTGTTCCACTTCGGACCCATCCTGTTGCGACCCTCCCTTCCAGCTGGGCTGCCTGAGCTCATGCTCCAGGAAATCTTCTCCTTCACTCACTACATCTCTATCAGCTGTAAGGGAGGAAGAGACCCGTGTTCAGCCACAGATAATAAAAAAGACCTACAAGCCAGAAGAATATCATTCGCAGTTTTCACAAAGAAGTCCCACTCAGCTTAAACCCTGTACTAAAAAACAAAATTTCACCCAGGGCTCATATTCTGTACCAACAGCTGAATATATAACCTGCATTCCTTGTGCTAATATACATAGACTTGGGTCCTATACAACCAGATCAGGGCTGCACTGCATCATTGACAGCTTTCGTGCCTCCTTCCTCTCTCTCCAGTTCTCTGAATCCTGTGCCCCTGTGGATCAGTAAGGGGAAGAAGAAGAAAAATAGTTTGGATTTATACCCCTCTTTCTCTCCTGTAGGAGACTCAATCTCCTTTCCCTTCGCCCCACCCACAACAAACATCCTGTGAAGTAGGTGGGGCTGAGAGAGCTCCAAAGAACTGTGACTAGCCCAAGGTCACCCAGCTGGCGTGTGTTGGAGTGCACAGGCTAATCCAGTCCCCCCCAGATAAACCTCCATAGCCTCGGTAGAGTGGCAGAACGAGGGGAATCAAACCCGGTTCTCCAGATTAGAGTGCACCTACTCTTAATCAATACTTCGGCCATAGACTCGCTGCATGGTCTAAGCCAGTGAGTGGCGAATCCTATGGCATCGGTGCCAGAGGTGGCACTCAGAGCCTCTCTCTGTGGGAGCCGCGATCGCAAACAGAGTCCCTCACTGACATCTAGGCTGGCTCTGGGTCAGCATTTAAACCTAAGACCTTGGCCCCTTCTGCACATGCAAAAGAATGTGTTTTCAAACCACTTTCACAACTGTTTGCAAGTGGATTTTGCTATTCCGTACAGCTTCAAAGAGCACTGAAAGCAGTTTGAAAGTGCATTATTTTGCATGTGCGGAATGAGCCCATGTTTTGGGGAAGCAGTGTAGGTAACCCTGTTAAGCACTGTTAAACCCCACTGATTTTCATCGCGAAGAACTAAAGTGCGATCGCTTGTTATCTGGGGAGTAAGCTTCGGTTGCTGGCAATGGGGCTTGCTTCTGAATAAACCCTCCTAGGGTGCGTGGATTCACCCATTCAAAGAGCTGCACGGTTGCCTTCAAAGCAAAGCTTTCACCGACTTACCACCAAGCTACTTCCTCGAAGTAACGCATGCCTCAGAGCCACCTGTTTTTCTAAACTAAAACCTCGAGTATTCAGGTTAAATGGCCGTGTTGGCACTTTGCGATAAATAAGTGGGTTTTGGGTTGCAGTTTGGTCACTCGGTCTTGAAAAGGTTCGCCATCACTGGTCTAAGCCGATCCCATCAGATCTTGAAAGCTAAGTAGAGTCAGCACTTGGAAGTGAGACTTCTCAAGAAGACTGCAGAGGAAGGCATTGGCGAACCACCTCTGTTTCTCACTTGCCTTGAAAGCCACTTGTTGGGGCTGACAGAAGTCAGTTGGGATGTGATGGGTCAGGGGACTCCCAAGAAACATGTAGATCAGGGGTAGGGAACCTGCGGCTCTCCAGATGTTCAGGAACTACAATTCCCATCAGCCCTGACAGAGGCTGATGGGAATTATGAATTCCTGAATTTATCTGGAAAAACACAAATTCAATACCCCTGATGTAGATCAAAGGTGGTACAATGAGAGTGGATAAACTTTACCCACCCCTCCTTCTGTGAATAAAAACGCCTACAACAAACACAACAGGTAAGTGTGTGTGTGTAAAGTGCTGAAAAATTGCAGCTGACTTATGGCGACCATGTAGGGCAGTGGTGGCGAACCTATGGCACGGGTGCCAGAGGTGGCACTCAGAGCGCTTTCTGTGGGCACGCGCGCAGAGAGTTCATCATGGGGGGGGGGGGGAATTGCTCCACACACACACACACACACATATCTAGGCCGGCCTGAGCCGCTGGGCTCGATTATTAGCATTAAACCTAAGACCTAGTTTTGGGGAAGCAGTGTAGGTAACCCTGTTAAGCACTGTTAAACCCCACTGATTTTCATGCAAAGAACTAAAGCGCGATCCTTTTCCTGGGAGTAAGCTCGGTTGCTGGCAATGGGGCTTGCTTCTGAGCTAACCCTCCTAGGGTTGTGATTCACCTGTTGGAAGAGTTGCACGGTTGCTTCAAAGCAAAGCCACCAACTACCACCAAGCTTACTCCTGAGTAATGCACGCCTCGGAGCCAACTGGTTTTTTTCTAAACTAAAACCTCAGTATTCAGGTTAAATGGCCGTGTTGGCACTTTGCGATAAATAAGTGGGTTTTGGGTTGCAATTTGGGCACTCGGTCTCGAAAAGGTTCGCCATCACTGCTGTAGGGTTTTCAAGGCAGGAGATTAACCAGTAGTTTGTCATTGCCGGCCTCTGCACAACAACCCTGGCATTCCTTGGTGGTCTCCCGTTCAGTTACTAACCAGGGCTGCTCAGCTTCTGAGATCTGATGAGATCAGGCTAGCCTGGGCCACCTAAGTCAAGGCAGAAAAAGTAAATAGGATCCAAGAAATAGTTTCTATTTTTCCATAATACTTTTACAAGGTTGCATAATGGGTCAAAGTGAGTTTGGTTTAATTCAGCCCCTTGTGCTTTTCATTGTCCAATTGGTAACACCTCTTGAAACTGGGTATATGATTGTTCAATGTATATTTCATGATTGAACCCCTGGTTGAACCTCCATTCCAGAATGCTTGGGGTTGTTTGTTTGTGGGGAATCAGTGACAGTATATACCAGTGGTGGCGAACCTATGGCATGGGTGCCAGAGGTGGCACTCAGAGCCCTCTCTGTGGGCACACGCAGAGTGCCCCTCCCCACACATCTAGGCTTGCCTGGGCCACTGGGCTCGATTATTAGCATTAAACCTAAAACCTAGTTTTGGGGAAGCAGTGTAGGTAACCCTGTTAAGTACTGATTTTCATGCGCTGAACTAAAGCACGATCCTTTATCTGGGAGTAAGCTTGGTTGCTGACAATGGGGTTTGCTTCTGATTAAACCCTCCTAGAGTTGTGATTCACCTGTTGGAAGAGTTGCACAGTTGCTTCAAAGCAAAAGTTTCACCGGACTACCACCAAGCTTACTCCTTAATGCTAACTTGCTATGCCTCGGAGCCAACCGGTTTTTCTAAACGAAAACCTCAGTATTCAGGTTAAATTGCCGTGTTGGCACTTTGCGACAAATAAGTGGGTTTTGGGTTGCAATTTGGGCACTCGGTCTCGAAAAGGTTCGCCATCACTGGTACATACGTATCTAGTGATATGCCTCATCTCACTTTAGCAGAGAGTGAATTCTGGCATGTACATTAAGAATATTCTCACAATCCGAACATTGTTCAACCCTCGCAAAAATGGGAAGGGGGAGAATGTAATGAGGGCTGCACTGTTTGGTTGTACTCAGGGGTGGAAATAAGCCTTGTAGTAAGAAAGTTACTGAAATGCTTTGAGCTGCCCTAGAAAGACACCACCGGTAAGAAACACAAGTTTCTTTCACCTGTGCACATGCTCAGGCTAACTTCTGTACCTACAGACTTGATGCAAAATGAACATTTCTCTCCTTTTCTGTGAAAAATTCACAGTACCCTTTCTAGCAACTGTGGCTCAACAACAAACTATGGTCCTTATAAGACAAGTTGACCTGAAAATGTGCAGGATAGCTTGTTCGATTCTACCTATGATGATGGATAGGGGCATGCATTTGGCTAAAACCAAGCTGAACATATACTCAAAAAACCCACCTCAGTGGTATTTTTAGTGCCCCCACATATTCCCAGGAAACCCCCAAACAAAAAATGGTCCTGAAAAATCTTTAAGGAGCAGCAGTGGCGTAGTAGTTAAGAGCAGATGTACTCTAATCTGGAGGAACCGGGTTTGATTCCCTGCTTTGCCGCCTGAGCTGTGGAAGCTTATCTGGTGAACCAGATTAGCTTATGCACTGCAACACATGTCAGCTGGGTGACCTGGGGCTAGTCACAGTTCTTCGGAGCTCTGTCAGCCCCACCCACCTCACAGAGAGTTTGTTGTGAGGGGGGAAGGGAAAGGAGTTTGTAAGCCCCTTTGAGTTTCCTACAGGAGAGAAAGGGGGGGGATATAAATCCAACTCTTCTTCTTAAAATATTCAGCACTTTTGATTAGTTCAAGGTGTTTTGGGGCCTCCTTCTCCCTATCCTTGACTTGAAGTTGCAAGTTGCCTTTGTTCTGTGCCTCTCAGGAGCTTAAAGGGCCGATTCTGCCAGTGGTAAACTGCAATACTGCAAGGCCAGGAAGATTTTCCTTAGGGTATAATGGAGTTGATTTTTTTCAGATTACTGAAAATTCTCCAGCAAAAATAAATACCAGTATGGAAATCAGGGGAAATTTGGGAATCCTGAAAAATTTCAGGTCCAGGATATCCAAATTTTTTTTTTTTTGCATACTCATAGTCATGACCCGGAAGCGCCTTTGAAATACACTGTTCAAAGCAGAGGACCTCACGACCCAAGGGCGTGGAAAGGTCCATCGAAGGATCCAAGCAAGGCCATCCCAGTGGGACCAAGACTCTCACCTACGTAAACTTGCCTCACGATCTCTCCATCGTCCGAGTCATGGATCTCCACGATATCTGGGTCTTCACACTCCATTGTAGGAAACCTTGACCAGCTGGAATCTTATGGCTGACAGGAGCTGAAATTTGAGACGTTGGGAAGCGCAGGTGGAGTCAGTGACAGGTTATACAATGAGATTAGAGAACCAGAAGACACTGTATTCTGAGGTCTCAACGCTTCTCCCCCCCCCCTCCCCCAGGTACCATGCTTTCCTATTTCTGATGCCAACCTCACGTGTCTTGCCTTACCCTGTTCATCCACAGTCCCTCTCTAACAGGGGGTAATGTCTATACAGAGAACAGGGCTCAAGGCTTAAACGCGGCCTTCTTAAATCTGAAAATCCTGCCCTGTTAATCCTAAACGGGTGAAAGTTACACGCATTGGTGATCACTTATTCAAGCTGCCCGTGTTCAGAGGCACCCTTTACTACTAGCCAATAGCTTGCAAGATATGCTCAGATCAATTTATATCCCACTAATAGAATGTACAGCATGGTTGTCGTGGTCCAGAACAGGTGGATAGCCTAAAGCAGTGGTGGCGAACCTATGGCATGGGTGCCAGAGGTGGCACTCAGAGCCCTCTCTGTGGGCACACGCATAAACGCAGAGTGCCCCCACACACATCTAGGCTGGTTTGGATCGCTGGGCTACTGATTTTTAGCATTAAAACCGGCGAGACCTGGTTTGGGGAAAGCAGTGTCGGTAACTTGTTAAGCGCTGTTAAAACCCCACTGATTTTCATGTGAAGAACTAAAGCACGATCCCTTTACCCGGGGAGTAAGCTTGGTTGCTGGCAATTGGGCTTTGCTTCTGAGTAAGCCCTCCTAGGGTGCGGTGGATTCACCCGTTGGAAGCGTTGCACGGTTGCTTCAAAGCAAACTCACCGACTACCACCAGTAAGCTTACTCCCGAGTAACGCACGCCTCAGAGCCAACCATTTTTTCTAAACTAAAACCTCAGTATTCAGGTTAAATTGCCGTGTTGGCACTTTGCGATAAATAAGTGGGTTTTGGGTTGCAATTTGGGCACTCGGTCTCAAAAAAGTTCGCCATCACTGGCCTAAAGTATTTTAAATCCAGCCCTCCTAATGGAACATTGCTACCCTTTTGATACTGTGTGAGGATCCGCTACCGTGTTTTATATTTCACGGACAACATAGGCTCAGGGGTCTACCACATCTAAAAAAGGCTTAGGACAAGAGGTTTGTGCTAATGAAGTGGGATTTTCCCCTCACAACCACCCTCTGAAGCTGAGAAGAAAGTGGATAGCTGTTGTTCCCTCAGTGGACGACATGTAGGCAGACTGTGGATTTGAACCGGAGTCTCCCAAAACCTATTCAAACAAATCCTGCTGCTTTTGCTTTGGTTCCTCTCCATCATTCAATATGTCTACTGCTATTTATTTGGTTTCCTGTAAATTTATAGTTTTACGGAGTGATGCCGATGTCTGAAGAATCCCCTGGAATTACATCTGTCCTTCACAGTGATGAGGAGAGGGGGAACTGCGCGCCCCCTCCTGCCCCCGCCACGCCACACCCCTGCCACGTGATAGCGATGGTGGTGCCCGGGACAAGCCGCCCCGGTTGTCCCCATTGCCGCTACGCGTCTGGTCCTTCAACTACAGCAGTGATGGCGAACCTTTTGAAGACCGAGTGCGCAAATTGCAACCCAAAACCCACTTATTTATCACAAAGTGCCAACACGGCCATTTAACCCGAATACTGAGGTTTTTAGTTTAGAAAAAATGGTTGGCTCCGAGGTGTGTGTTACTCGGGAGTAAACTTGGTGGTCATCAGTAGCTTTGCTTTGAAGCAATCCGTGCCACTCTTCCAACGGGTTAATCACGACCCTCAGGAGCAAGCCCCATTGTCAGCAACCGAGCGTACTCTCAGGTAAAGGATCGCACTTTAGTTCAACGCATGAAAATCAGTGGGGTAAACAGCGCTTAACAGGGTTACCTACACTGCTTCCTGAAAACTAGGTCTTAGATTTAATGCTAATAATCAAGCCCAGTGGCCGAGGCCAGCCTAGATGTGTGTGTGTGTGTGGGGGGGGGGCACTCTGCACTTGCCAACAGAGAGGGCTCTGAGTGCCACCTCTGGCACCCGTGCCATAGGTTCGCCACCACTGAACTACAGAGATCAGTTCCCCTTAAGAAAATGGATGAATTGGATGGTGGACTCTGTGGCAATACGCCCCATTGTGGTCCCTGTCTTCCTTAGGCTCCACCTCCAAATCTCCTTGATCTTTGCAACCTGGAGATGCCAATCCCACCACCTGTTGCCCACCAGTGTCCAGGGGGACCCGTCAGCGCAGAAAATCAATTTCACTTTTGTTAGCCCCTCCAGAGACCTAAGGACCAAGTCTTTTGAATTAAAAACAAAAACTAACCTTAACTCAATGTGATAAAACTCCATCGGGTCAACGAGCTAATTCAAACAAAGAGCTCATCTAACCTGAACTTCAAAGATCCTTGGGGCTGGAGATTCCACTATTCCCCACGCAGGGTTGCCAAGATCTATATAAGGCCTGGAGCTCTCCCAGAAGTATGAGAGAACTACAGCCTACAGAGAGCAGTTGCCCTGGAGCAGGGGTCTGCAACCTGCGGCTCTCCAGATGTTCATGGACTAAAATTCCCATCAGCCCCTGCCAGCATGGCCAATTGGCAGGGGCTGATGGGATTTGTAGTCCATGAACATCTGGAGAGCCGCAGGTTGCAGACCCCTGCCCTGGAGAATGGCTGCTTTGGTGAGTGGATGTTATGGCATGATAGCTGAGGCCTCTCCCCTTTCCCACCCCCAGAGCAGGGGTCTTCAAACTATGGCCCTCCAGATGTTCAGGAACTACAATTCCCATCAGCCCTGCCACTTCGCCATGCTGGCAGAGGCTGATGGGAATTGTAGTCCATGAACATCTGGAGGGCCATAGTTTGAAGACCTCTGCCCCAGAGGTTCTAACCATCCCCCACCCCAGATCCCCCGGAGTTTCCCAACCCAGAGTTGGCAATTCTAACTTCAGGCAATGTCAGAAAAGAAGAAATTTCTTTTGGTAAGGGACAAGTTTCACCAAGAAGAGGATGCTATGTATGTATGTGAGTGAATGAGAAAGAAGAGGGGGGGATACAATTTTTAAGCCCACCCCAAGCCCCTCACAGCAACTGTTGTTACAGGAACTTGCAGAATCCATAACATTGAAAATGTCACCTGTCATTAAAAAAGCATATTTTAAAGTAGGAAGGTAGGTAAATTTTGTATATTGGTGCACAACAAGCGTAGTTCCTTATTAAAACAAAGAGCCGCACTGTGTGATGAGGACTGTAATAATGTCTGAAGCTAATGTTATTTATTAATAGATTTTACAATGGATTTTAATTTATATTATATTTTTGTATAAGTGGAGTGCTATGGAATCACATGTACTCTGATTTTAAACTATTGGCTGGCCAAAAGGCCGTAATAATAAATATCTATCTATCATCAAAGTAGGAGCATTTCCTGTCATTCAAAAAGCACGTTTTAAAGTAGGAGCGTTTTGGAACGTCTCTGAGGTCCTATTCCTGTGTAATGTTATAGCTACAAAAAAACCCCCTATGTATAAAGATAGGATATTATTTGAAACAAAAGTAATGTGCCTTTCCAACGGGGCAGCCTAATTAGCTCTCTCCTGCAGTCTGCTTTGGCCAGCGAAACCATTTATCTTCTCTTCTGGGAAGCAGACATTTATTACTGGACCCGAGCAAAAAATAAAAGGCAAACCCTAATGATATTTAAGACTGTCTTGACGGAAGAAGAAAACAGTTTAGATTTATATCCCATTTTTCTTAACTGCACGGGGTCTCAACGCCCTAATTGCAAATCTGCCTTCCTGTAGAACGCTCTGCACATTTGTTTTAGAAGAAGAAGAAGAGGAGTTTGGATTTATATCCCCCCTTTCTCTCCTGTAGGAGACTCAAAGGGGCTGACAATCGCCTTGGCCTTCCCTCCTCACAACAAACACCCTGTGAGGTGGGTGGGGCTGAGAGAGCTCCGAAGAACTGTGACTAGCCCAAGGTCACCCAGCTGGCGTAAGTGGGAGTGCATAGGCTAATCTGAATTCCCCAGATAGCCTCCACAGCTCAGGCGGCAGAGCTGGGAATCAAACCCGGTTCCTCCAGATCAGAGTGCACCTGCTCTTAGCCACTACGCCACTGCTGCTCTTTTTTATTGTATTGTTGTTTTTTTACGCCACTGCTGCTCTTTTTTATTGTATTGTTGTTATTTTATTGTATCGTTGTTTGTTGTGCACCGCCCTGAGCCCTTTGGGGGTAGGGCGCTTTACCAAATCGAATAAAAATAAATAAAAATCAATCAATAAATGCCCAGTTTTCATTATGGGACATCTGAGCTTTGGGCCATCCATTTTGCCTGAATTACTCGACTAATTCACTGTGCAGAAGAGAGGGAGAGTTTTGACAAGGGCCGCTTCTCGCTCCTGCAGTCGTGGGACATTCTCCATTGTCTCTAGTCTAGTGATACAGGCAGATGGCATTTTTGACCTCACTACAATAAACCAGAGGCAAAGAGATTCCCATTCGAATGCAGTACAATATAATAGCATCCAAGACCCTTCACAGCCTTTCTATGACAAGGCTGGACACCTGTTTTAATTTATACCCCACCTCCTCTCCTGAATAGGGAGCCAAAATGCCTCATAACAATGCCGCCTCATGTAGCTCTTCTCCATTTTAGCCTTTGTGAGGTGGGCTAGGTTGCAGTTGGCCCAAATCACCCAATAAGCTTCCATAGCAGATTTGACCTGAATCCTCCATATCCAGTATGATATCCTAACACTTATTCCCATATGTCCCTACTAGGCCTCTACGTTCAGCGGAGGCCAATTTGCTGGTAGTCCCTGGCCCCTCAATGATGCGGCTGGCCTCCACGCGGGCCAGGACTTTTACAGCCCTGGCCCCTGCCTTGTGGAACACTCTTCCTCCAGCTGTCCTGAGGCCTCATGAGATGTCTTAGGTGAGTTCTGCAGTGTGGCCTGCAAAGACGGAGGATTGTTCCACCGGGCCTTTGGGAGTGTCCAGCGGCATGATATAGATGCCCCCACCTCCTCCTACATTTTGGGGCCCATTACCATCTATGGGCTCCACTCTTTTCCTCCCTTCTGGGAGAGTTTTTAACAGGGATTGTTATTGCGGGCATTGCTGTTATTAGTCGCTTCTTAATTGCTGCATTTTAACTTTAAATTATTTTACAGTCTATTATGCTTAACTGTTATTATATGTATGTTCATCAGCCTAAGAGCCCTTCGGGGGGTTAGCGTCTATAAGACTGAGAAATAATAAATAATAATAATAATAATAATAATAATAATAATAATAATAATAATAATAATAATAATAATATTCCAGTTCTTATTCTGCATGTTATTGGGTTCTTCACACGGACAAAAGGGCGTCATCTCTCTCATGGCGCGTAATTTCTAGACCAGGCTTTGGGTTAGCAATTTAATTAGTAGGTAGGGGAAGACTGTCTGAAGGTGACCAGGTGGAAAACATCTTATTAAAAAAAGCAGTGCTTCACCCACTTCCCTGACACTGCCAATATGTCTCGGAATTTCTAAACTGTGCCTTTGGGCCAGTCATTTCTGCAGATTTATTTCAGAGCAGTTTTGCAGAATCCGTGCCAGGACTCAAGGCTATCTAGAAACTGTGCCCCAAAACCTTTCTTTCAAATGCCACAAGAAGCAGCCTTAGTCAATTATACCACAGGTGTCCAACTCTGGCGCTTCAGATGTTCATGGACTACAATTCCCATCAGCCCCTGCTAGCACGGCCAATTAGCCATGCCAGCAGGGGATGATGGGAATTGTAGTCCCTGAATATCTGAAGCACCAAAGTTGGACAACCCTGAATTAGCCAGTGGATCTATCAAGGTCCATATTGCCTCATTTGACGAGCAGCTATTCTCCGAGGTCTCAGGCTGAAGTATTTTGTATCACCTGATCCTTTTAACTGGAGATGTCGGGAACAAAACCAAGGAACTTCAGCGCACAAAGCAAATGCTCTATCTTTGATCCACGGCCTTCTCCAGTCCCCACATCTACAGGGTCTGGTTGGCCTTGTCCAGGACAGAGAGAAATTCAGGAGGCATGTGCACAGTCATTCGCACTCAGGGTTTGACTCTCAGGAACCAGGTGATGCAAAGGAAATCCCAATGCGAAGGAAATCCTGCCCTCGTTATGCCTGCCCAGAAAATATGGACTGAGGGTTAAATCTATTCTCACAACAAATGGTGTGGTGGAAAGTGCCGTCAAGTCACAGCTGACATTAGGAGCTGGTTTGTCACTGCCTGCTTCCACGTGGGTGACAGAGTTCTGAGGAGGCGGCGGCAATCAAACCTGGTTCTCCGGATCAGAGTCTGCTGCACTTAATCATATCCCACCAACAATCTCAACAAGTGGTGGCATCTAGAAAATACCTTCCTGCTTTTACATCCAGCATCTGCTATTTCTCATGTACACTGGACTGATAGCATGCAAACGGACACTATATTGGAAGCAGTTTCATCACAACAACGAACCAAATCCACATTGTGCCTACACCTTACCCTGTTGCTTCAGCATGGATTGTTTATGCTCAGTCGTTTCCATGTACTGATCCAGACAGAACATGTCAATCTGTCCTGGCTTGCGTGTTTCCTGCACCCTCTGCAGGACATAAGTGAATCTGTTCTGACTCACCCCTTCTCTCTCTCTGCTGGGAATGTCTGAGCCTTCTGAATTGCCCGTGGTCACACAAATCCAGCAATCTCATAAAGTCCCTAAATCCCAATCCTTTTAATTCAAGTTAGGGCTGCAACATTAATGGTGCCAGCTTGTGCAGAATTACTCTTAAGCACAGCGATTTCAACTGATTGGAGCATCTCTGCAGAGGACCGTTCCACTGGTTGACTGTTTGGTTCAAAACCTTTTGAGCACACATTCCTGTTCAATAACACAGGCAAAAAACAAACAAACCAAGAGATGCTACGCACCATCTCACAAACAGGAAGGAACGCCTTTTCTACACATATCTATGAACAATGTGGACTCTTTCATCAAAACTATTGTTTTATTATTCAGATGTCAGTGCATGAGATTTAACTCATTCCAACTACAACAATCAAACTACTAAGAATTCTTTCGTCAAGCAACAGCAATACTAATAAGCATGATTCACAGCATTCAGTGGGATGCCCTGCCAAAGAACCACGAAATGCCAAAAATCAAGACTGTAAATATTCCTAAAATATATGGTTGCTTCTGGTTAACTTTGGTAAGTATGGTGGCCAAAGGCTCAGTAAGGAATAATGAACACACCATAAGAACATAAGAACAAGCCAGCTGGATCAGACCAGAGTCCATCTAGTCCAGCTCTCTGCTACTCGCAGTGGCCCACCAGGTGCATTTGGGAGCTCACATGCAAGATGTGAAAGCAATGGCCTTCTGCGGCTGTTGCTCCCCAGCACCTGGACTGTTAAGGCATTTGCCCATAAACCCATAAAGAGGTTTGATACAACATCGAGATCTGTTACAAAATTGAAACTAAACAATGTTCGCTATACAACTGGACCACTGCCATTCAGCCATTCATGCATAACTTCTTCTAATTTCTTCTAATTTTAAATTCTTCTGATGTTAACACTGTTATTTCATGTTCTCAGAGGGGAATAATAAACAAATTTGGGTGCTGTTTCGGTTAAGGAGTTTTCGGGCTGGTATAGCAGAGTTCCGCCTCTCCTATTTTAGCCTGCATCTGTGGCTTTGGCATCTTCCAGATCCTCTGAAGATGACAGCCACAGATATCGCAGGCTATAACGTCAGGAGAGAATGCTGCTAGAACATGGCCATACAACCCGGAAACCACACAGCACCCAAGTGATTCCGGCCGTGAAAGCCTTCGACAATACAATAAACAAATTAGCTGTCCATAGATGTGTAATTCTTCGTTGAAGCATTCATCCTGCGGAATGCCCAGCCTGATCAAGCAAGAAAAGCTTCATCATTCCACAAATTATGTAAAACGTCCAGCAAGGCATTTTCACAAAAAGAAAAAGGCTACAGTATGGCATAACAGTTAAGGAAGACTCTGAGCTATGCCACTGTGTATGCTATATGTCAACTGTTTGTTGTATGCATTATCCTGCCTCATTTTCAGTTTTTGTAATTTCATTTTCTGCACCAGTTGATATATCACATCTGTTCCTTTTCTGAACTGTTTCTAATTTTGATAATCAGTCCCGTTGCATTGCTTATTAAAACTCTCCTGCTATTTGATTACAGTGTTTCCCCTGTGCCTTGAGTCTAAGCAAGAAACGTGGACTAGAAATAAATAACACTATATATACTATAGCTACATAATGCTTCAGGTTTAGGAAACATATTGGGTTTTTTTTAAAATGCATGCTTGCTGTTATTGTGTGCTCCCAACCCCAGCCCCTTTTCCCACCCCCACAAAACACACATTTTAAAACAGAAAGTTCAAAGACTGAAGTTTGCTTAGATGCTTCACCTTTTCTAGCAACCCACACACACTGGCCTAAGAGGAAATATCTCCCACCTTCAGTGGATCATCTGCTGAAGGAAGCTTCATCATTCCACAAATTATGTAAAACGTTCAGCAGGGCATTTTCATGAAAAGAAAAAGGCTACAGTATAGCATAACAGTTAAGGAAGACTCTGAGCTATGCCACTGTGTATGCTATATATCAACTGTTTGTTGTACACATTATCCTGCATTATTCCTAAAATATATGGTTGCTTCTGGTTAACTTTGTAAGTATGGTGGCCAAAGGGTTAGGAATAAGGTAAGGAATAATGAACACACCATAAGAACATAAGAACAAGCCAGCTGGATCAGACCAGAGTCCATCTAGTCCAGATCTCTGCTACTTGCAGTGGCCCACCAGGTGCCTTTGGGAGCTCACATGCAAGATGTGAAAGCAATGGCCTTAAGAACATAAGAAAGAGCCTGCTGGATCAGACCAGAGTCCATCTAGTCCAGCTCTCTGCTACTCGCAGTGGCCCACCAGGTGCCTTTGGGAGCTCACATGCAAGATGTGAAAGCAATGGCCTTCTGCGGCTGTTGCTCCCCAGCACCTGGACTGTTAAGGCATTTGCCCATAAACCCATAAAGAGGTTTGATACAACATTGAGATCTGTTACAAAATTGAAACTAAACAATGTTAGCTATATAACTGGACCACTATATAACTGGACTAGGAGGAAGGCTCCAATCTTTGCTCAGTAAAGCAATAGAAGACGGGCCATTCTTTTCACCAAGAACTTCCTGCCTGTCATCGACCCAGATGCCATGTGCATATATTTTTTTGAACTGGGAGTGGGTGGAATCTTGTTATAACAGTGACCCGTCCTCCCAATGAAGCCGAACCAGGTTCATTGTGGGGGAGAGCTCCAGCTACCTTTGGAAAGATCCACTGGATATTTCCGCATAAGCCCGGTATTTATAACGAGTTGCAACCGTTATAAATGGGCTGTGCGGAATCCACCTGAATCTTTCCAGCACCCCCGGAATCACAACTTTGCAGGACCAGTTTTTTCCCTCTGTCGCTCGGAGGTGGCCATCTTGGGAAGACAGCAATGTCATCTGGGGCAGCAAAGACAGACAGGTGGTGGGGGGGGGGGGGGGAAATCCGAAGCAAACCCCCCCCCCTTTCCTCCGAAGCGAAACAGCTGCAGGCAGCCTCCCAAACCCGGCAGTTTTTCCACAAGCACCCAAAATAGAAAACCAACCGGCCAGTTGACATGGCGATGAGAAACAAGGACACAACTATTCCTGGCGGGGGGTGGTGGGGTGGGGGTGGGGACATCTCCCAGGATGGGGATTTCCCGAGCCACGACAAGCCATCGCAGTTCTTTGCATTGCACCCGGCTGGGCAATGCAACATTTAAATCGCTAGCAATGCAACAACAATCGCTAGCAATGCAACAACAATCGCTAGCAATGCAACCTTTAAATCGCTAGCAATGCAACAACAATCGCTAGCAATGCAACCTTTAAATCGCTAGCAATGCAACAACAATCGCTAGCAATGCAACCTTTAAATCGCTAGCAATGCAACAACAATCGCTAGCAATGCAACCTTTAAATCGCTAGCAATGCAACAACAATCGCTAGCAATGCAACGTTTAAATCGCTGGGAGGGGGAATGGGGATGAGCTGACTCCGGATTGTCTCCGGACGTTCCTTTTCCCCCACGCGGCAATCCGGCTTGCAAACGACAGCCCCGCAGGCGACGCTTTCCCTCTCCCTTCCACCCCCGCAGATCTCTCGATTAAAAGAAGAAGAAAACAACTCACTTGCAGAAGGGAGCAAGAGATCCTCTCTGATTTGGTCTTGATCGTGCGCCCCCCCGCGCCCCCCCCCGCCCCCGGCAGGGGCAGAAAGCTCGCAGGGAGCGCAAGACGCTCAGTCCTCGGCTCAGGGGGCTGCTGGGAACAGGAAGGTCCCAGTTTCATGTAATCCCCCAGTCCTCCTCCCCGGCTGTTATTTCCTGGGGATCGCTAGGAAATGTCGCTCTATGATCTAGGGTTGCTGTTGCCTAAAGTTACTTTTCTTGGAAGTGAAAATGCAGTGCTGGAGGAGGGGGGCGGGGGGTCCTGTCAATCATAGGAGCCGGGTTCTGGGCGTTTGCCCTTGATCGTGTGGTGCAGTGGCTACAGAACTGGGCGTTGGCGCCGACTTGGATTTATGATGTTGTGGCGCTCTGGCCGTCATTCAAAGCTGGACTGTCTTGTCCACACAGGAAAATCCAGTTCCTGTGTAGTGTAGATTGCTGTAATGTAGGGATGTGTAGTGTAGATTGCTGTAGTGTAGGGATGTGTAGTGTAGATTGCTGTGTAGATTGCTGTAGTGTAGGGATGTGTAGTGTAGATTGCTGTGTAGATTGCTGTAGTGTAGGGATGTGTAGTGTAGATTGCTGTGTAGATTGCTGTAGTGTAGGGATGTGTAGTGTAGATTGCTGTGTAGATTGCTGTAGTGTAGGGATGTGTAGTGTAGATTGCTGTAGTGTAGGGATGTGTAGTGTAGATTGCTGTGTAGATTGCTGTAGTGTAGGGATGTGTAGTGTAGATTGCTGTGTAGATTGCTGTAGTGTAGGGATGTGTAGTGTAGATTGCTGTGTAGATTGCTGTAGTGTAGGGATGTGTAGTGTAGATTGCTGTGTAGATTGCTGTAGTGTAGGGATGACAGCCACCAAGGGGGACCTGGGAATTCCTTAGAATTACAGCTCGTCTCCAGACTACTGCATCAGTTTCCCTGGAGAGAATGGATGCTTTGGGTTCTAGGGCACTGCACCCCACTGGGGCCCCTGTCCTCCCCAAGCTCCACCCCAGATCTCCAGGAGTTTCCAACCTGGAGCTGGCAACCCCACCCCACCCTCCCCAAGCGCCATCCCCAAAATCTCCAGGTATTTCCACAGTAAGGGCTGGGAGCCACAGACTCCCAGATCCTCATCCAAACATTATCGCTAGCAGTCAGGGGTCTGCAACCTGCGGCTCTCCAGATGTTCATGGACTACAATTCCCATCAGCCCCTGCCAGCATGCACAATTGGTTATGCTGGCAGGGGCTGATGGGAATTGTAGTCCATTTATTTATTTATTTATTTATTATTTCTGAGGCTTTGATACCGCCCCATCCCCGAAGGGCTCTGGGCGGTGCACAACAAACAAAAGCAACAGTACAGAATAGTTAAAACATTAAAAGCAGCAGTAATTAGTAATTATCAAGCAAATGAAATAAGAGTGAGTCCAACATCCTAGTAATCAAAATTTCCCTCCCCCCCCCCCCCAGAGGGAGGCATGGGGAGCCTCGTAGAATGACCAGTGACCCAGATGTCAGGGTCAAACGAGGACCAAACAAGGAGCCAAACAGGGGGGGCACCACATCAGCGGCCGGTACCTCCAAAGGCCCGGCGGAACAGTTCCGTCTTACAGGCCCTCAAGCGGGAACTCTGGGTCCAAGGTCCCCGTGAGGGCCCGGACAGCCGGGAGGGAGAGCGTTTCCATTCAGGCGAGGGGGCCAGAGCCGTAAAGGCCCTGGCCCGCGTGGAGGCCGCCAGCCACATCATTGAACATCTGGAGAGCCTCAGGTTGCAGACCCCTGAGCTAGCTCTATCCTACTTGTGGGATACTAGCTCCTACTGAGCTAGCTCTACCCTACTTGTGAGTAAGGTTCATCATCTCCAAGACTGTTGTTGATCTACAAATCGCATTCCTGTTCTTCACCTTCTCGCAGGCTCGTGGTTTTCCTGTGGGCCAGAGATGATTGTCTCTCCCTCCCGTTATTACAAGCAGCGCTGTGTTGTCCAGTACAGTATCTTAATGACGATTCTGTTCTTTCGCCACTCTCCTCATGTTCCCTGCAATGATTTTTTAGTCCTAGCAAATGAGAGACACAGGCTGGTAATTTGTCATATTTTCATATGTTTGATGCTCATGAAGTACAACCTTCCTTCACAGCTATCGGATAAAACACTGAACAGAAGGCTGAGCCTTCACAGAATCTTGAATTACAGGAAAGGCCTCTATCAGTCTGAAGTTCCTTGTGATTTCTACAGGGCCTGGCCAGGAAAAGGTACCAAGTGAGGTTAGAAACGAAGCCGCAAGTATGAGTCATATCTTGTTCTAGCTTTTAGATCATAGGTATCAAACTCGCGGCCCTCCCGATGTTATGGACTACAGTTCCCATCATCCCCTGCCAGCATCATGCTGGCAGTAGGGATGATGGGAACTGTAGTCCACTAACATCGGGAGGGCCGCAGGAAGACACCTGTGTTTTAGATGATCAAATTGTATTTGAGGATATGTATCCACGATGTGTTTAACAGGAAACTCTTGATACTTCTTTCACCGTCCCACACATATCAAAATGCCAGCTTCTCACCACTGCCACACATTTGCCAGGGTTTCTGGACAGAGATGATGCACGCTTCTATAAGCGTGTTAGATAATTCCTTTGCTTGAACAATGGGCTAAGCAAATATTTTCATAACCGAAAGATCCTGTGAAATCTCAGGGGCAGAGAAGCAGAAACCTTATGAACAGATAATCTCCATTCACAAGGATCCAATCTGCTTTGCAGATGGAGGCATTAGCCGTCATCATATATACTTGTTGTGTATGCAGGGGGCCTTTGTAACACAGTGTAACCCTGAACAGTTTCACCCTTCAGGGAAATTCACTCTTTTGTTTAAGATTACATACAAGAAAGTCAAAAGAACTGTTCACATGTGACAATGAATGCACATACCTCCAGCGTGGTGTAGTAAGAGCCAGTGTCGTGTAGTGATAAATCTAATCTGGAGAACCGGGTTTGATTCCCCGCTCTGCCACTTGAGCTGTGGGAGGCTTGTCTGGGGAACCAGATTAGCTTGTGCACTCAACACATGGCAGCTACAGGTGACCTTGGAGCTGAGTCACAGTTCTTTGGAGCTCTCTCCAGCCCAACCCCACCTCACAGGGTGCTTTGTTGTGGGGAAGGGAAAAGGAGAGTCCCTTTGAGTCTCCGGTACAGCGAGAGAAAGGCAGGATATAAATCCAAGCTCTTCTTCTTCCTGCTGCTCCATCCCCTAAGCAGATTTGATGTAGCAGCAGGAAGAAACAAATGTGGGGGAAAAGATATGGTGAGGTGTCAGCGATGCTGGCCAGTGGGTCAGGCTGACTTGCATGGTAGAGAACCCTCAAGGACTTCTGGGAGGGCACCTCACTCCCTCCTTTCCCCACTAGTGGCGTGGCGCCCAAGGGGAAGGGGGGGGTGTAGAGGGGCATTCGGGGGAGTGGGAATTAGGTAGCACTGCGGCAGGGGAGTACAGGGCAGTTCCACCTCGCTCCACCCCTGCTCCCCACACTATTTCCTCTTTCCCTCCTCCTGTCACCCCCATATCCTCTCCCCTTACCTTTACCTTGCCTCAGTCTTACTTTCTCAGCCATTCACCTACCTTTTATCTGCCTTCTCATCTTCAGCTATATTTATTCACTTCTTAGAATACCTGCGGTGCTTTTGCTACGCATACTTCATCACAGCCTCTCTATTATGAATTTCAGGGTCAAGACATTCAGCATACTTCTTTACAGCCTGTTTGTGAACTTTGGGATGACATGCAGCATATTTCCTCACAAAATATGCTGCATACTCTTTTGCAGCAGCTTCCTGTAGTTGTCTTTTCTAATGCAATGTGTAAATCGCTTTCATGCGTTTAATTCCTCTTCACTCCCTTTAAGCGGTTTCAGCGGAAGGAACAGATCCATTATAGCGTTGAGGAGGGCGCTGTTAGAATGCAGTTGGCGCAATTCATTGGATCAAATGCGTGACATTGTTGTTTGGTGGGCATTAGCAGAACTTGTTGAAGCTGGACAAATGGAGTTAAAGCTTCAAAATGCCCTTCATTAAAATGTCCTGTGAAAAGAAGCTATATATATATATATATAAATACGCGAGAAATACCACTGACTGACTGACTGACTCCATCAAAAGAACTCAAAAACCATTAGAAAATACCATGTTGAAGGACTTAAAACTTCGTGGTGTTTTAACTGTCACCCTTAGAATGTTATTAGTGCAGATAGCCATGGTGAGTTGAACAGTAAATATCTAATAAGTCGAGTGGAAGTGAATATTTTGGAAAAAAATCCTTTCTTAGCGAGAACCTGAAGCACATAACGAACCGGTGTTAGCCAAGTTTCCAACTCTTTGTAGTTTTCCTTGTAGTGGTTTTTGAGTTCTTTTGATAGGAGTCAGTCGATCAATCGAAAGTGAGTGGTATTTCTCGTATTTATATATATAGATTTACATCATTTATACCACAGCTTTCCCAGCCACCAAATCAAAGATCGCTTGGAGTGCGTCCCAGGGGATTGACCAGCCAAGTTTCACTCTAATATAGCTGTCT
>NC_059427.1:147157725-147182023 GCF_021028975.2 Sphaerodactylus townsendi | reverse complement strand
CCGAGAGAGCACTGAAACAGCTGAGCACGAGGGAGAGCCGAGAGAGCACAGGGCGGGAAAGAGGGAAACGCCCCAGAAGGCAGTGCGGGAGGAAGACCGTCCCAGAAGGCAGTGGGGTTTTTGCGCCCTGCCTCGGAGGCCCTTTCTGACGCCTCTGACGACCCGGAGCCAGTGCGAGGGGGGGAGAGGGGGAGGGGGAGAGTCAGAGCCTCGCGTGCCCAGCAAGAGGCTGCCGCGTGCCACCTCGGGCACGCGTGCCAAAGGTTCGCCATCACGGGTCTAGTACAAGTAAAGGTCACTGCTCCCAATTAGCCAACATGGAGCACAAGAGTGTGATCTTGCAAAGGCAGTTTCAGGGAAGAAACAGTCAGGCTTGGCCTGGGGCTGATGTCAGTTCACTGTATTATTTTTTAATTTATATTTTAGATTTCTAGGCTGCCTCTTCCCCGGAGGGCTCGAGGTGGCTCACAACATGGCTGTTGTCAACAGCAACTCAAACGACATCACTTAAACATATTAAAACGCCAGCAGCAGTTACATACAATTTAAACAATTCAAACAGTTTAAAACAGTTCAAACAGGCGCCCGTTCCTAAGGCTAAAAAGCAAGGAAAAAAGATAAAAGAAGAAAGGGAGGGAACAGGCGGGCCCAGATGGAATCACAGCAGGCCTGACCAAGATGACAGAGGATGGAAATTGGCAGAATTTCAGTGGGGGGCAGTAGAGCCGCGGCCAGCCTCTCCAAAGGCCCGGTGGAATAGTTCTGTCTTACAGGCCCTGCGGAACTCACCAAGATCCCGCAGGGCCCGGACTGATGGAGGTAGGGCATTCCACCAGGCAGGGGCCAGAGCCGTAAAGGCCCTGGCCCGGGTCAAGGCCAGCCGCATCATCGCGGGGCTAGGGGTCACCAGTAATTCCACCACCAGTAATTCCGCCATTATGTCAGAAGACCTTCGGCAAAACATTTTTGCAAAAACTCCACCATCCTGGAAGCCTGGCATCAGTCTAGAGACTGTTCAGCACCGGTCTCTAGGGTGAAACACTTGGTCCCCAGGCAGTACCCAAAGTTAAGAGGGTGACAAGGAGGAGAAGTATAATAATCCCTCATCCTCTCCCCACTCTATGGATATGGCTGCAGTTCAACAGTGAAACTGCAACTCAAGGAGTTAATGGCAAAAAAACCCCAACTGAGGATCAGACGGTGATGGGCAACTACATTGCGCCAAGTTACATCATGCATTGCTGTGTCACTGAGCAAGGGAGTCTTACCTTTTCTACGTAGTAACCAGTCCCCACATCTATAAGCACCTGGTTAACGTCAGAGAGCTTTCCAGGAACATACATCTGTAGGGTGAGAGTTAAGGGAATGCACAAGTACCAGAGAGAAGCCAAATGGGAAGAATTAAGTTTCTGACTCAAGGACAAAGTATTCTGCCAACTGCAGTTGAGCTATGGGAGAAGCAGGAACAGATGCATTATAAAAAAAACCCAAAATCACCCACAGTTCCATAAAGCATCATAATTAAGTGTTGTTGAGCTGCCCAATAATGCCTTGCAAACGTATAGATTCGCCCAGAGAAGACTTTTGCATAATAAAATGTCCTCTACTGTACACGATCCTTTCAATTGTAGGAAAATGAAAAATATGTTTCTAGCCCTGAAGGTCAGAATAAAGTAAGTGTGGAGGCTCAGAAAACATGGCCACACGCAGTTGCAGAATGGTCATCTTGGCTCCCGAATCTTTTCACTAGATTCCAGCTCTTGCCTAAACTCCTCGATTTCTGGAACATCCTCCCCTCCCCCCACCAAAAAAACCCCACCCTGGGGAAAAAAGTCATACAACATCCATGCTGAGCAATTCATATGGCAAAAGGAGGCAAAATCACAACAGGGAAAAGACTATGAGCTACAGCAACAGCGAAAGGCAGTTTTTCAAATGCAAAAAATCCCCATGCTTTTGAAAACCTTCCTCACACACTGCTGCGCATTGACTAATACTGGTCAGCTAATTCCTGTTGTGTTTAAATCAACGCAAGCAGAGCTAAAGCAGCCCTCCAGAGCTGCCTAACGTTCTCCCTCTGCCTGGAAAAATCGATTTTTTAACTGCTACAGCTTCCTGCCCTCCCGCCCCCCAACTTGAGGGGGAAATACAAAGACGACAGGGATGAGCCTTGGGGATGGTTTCCAACCAACTCTGGGCTGGATATGAACTCCAGTATCAAGTTGACAAAGAGACCCTAACTCAGTGGTGGCGAACCTTTGGCACTCCAGATGTTATGGACTACAATTCCCATCAGCCCCTGCCAGCATGGCCAATTGGCGGGGCTGATGGGAATTGTAGTCCATAACATCTGGAGTGCCAAAGGTTCGCCACCACTGCCTAACTGAAGGGAGAAATTCAGCATGGCTAAATGTACAGCTCTCTCTTTCATCACACTGCCCCCTTGTGGCAAGGATACAGAACTGGAGAGTGGGACCAGCAGCTCTTTTCCTATTGGGACAGAAAGGGTCTCCGTTACACATAAGTATTGTACTTTATTATTCCTGTTATTGTACACCATTATTCCTTACACACAAGCTCAGGCCTGTCTCTTTAACAAAGGTTTAAGCAGAACTTTTTCACTGCCTTTCCATTACAGCCTCAACTGCCCATTTCCACACATAAAGGGGGCAAGACCTTGTTTCTCCTGGCTCTTGGCAGCCCTGCACACACACTCACCGCAAAAGGTGTTTATGGTGGTAAGTGTTCAAGGCGCAAGGGTTGGGACAGTGTGTTTGCAGGTGGATTTTACTGCGTGAAATGGTAAAATCTACTTGCAAACGATAGCTGAAGTGCATTGAAAGGGCATAGTTCAGCATGTGTGAAAAGACAGGTGCCTTCACCCTTGCTGAGCCTGCAAGTGCTTTTGGAAGTTGAAGAAGGGGTCGAAGGCACAATGGCAAAATGCTTGCTGCCAAGGGCAGAAGGGGAAAGCGAATCCTGACTGATATATATGTTTCTGAAATAAACTTCTGATTTCATGAAACATTCAGGAAGAAAAGTTGAAATGGCTGTTTTTTTGTGGGGGATTAGGAAAACTTTTATTGCCTCAGCTTGGTAGGTGTTTATCCAGTGGAAATAAAATGGCTACTGTCTACAAGACTTTGTGGGATCACAGACTCTGACGGGAAATCCAGTTGAAGCCAATGCTAGGGTATTCACAAGCCTTCTGTACAATGGATCTGGAGGAGGAGCAGTGGCGTAGTGATTAAGAGCAGGTGTACTCTAATCTGGAGGAACCGGGTTTGATTCCCTGCTCTGCCACTTGAGCTGTAGAGGCTTATCTGGGGAATTCAGATTAGCCGGTACACTCCAACACACGCCATCTGGTGACCTTGGGCTAGTCACAGTTCTTCTGAGCTCTCTCAGCCCCACCCACCACAGGGTGTTTGTTGTGAGGGGGAAAGGAGTTTGTAAGCCCCTTTGAGTCTCCTGTAGTAAAGAAAGGGGGATATAAATCCAACTCTTCTTCTTCTTCAAGGGGTGGGTGTGGGTGTGCGAGAGTGCGAGAGAGAGAGAGCGCGCAAGCATTCCCAATGTGGAAGCTGCAAGAATGGTTTTCCCTGGCTGAGACTATTGGAGTATCAACCCTTTTGTCCCCTCATCTCTTCTCATACTTACTTTCAGTTCTTATAGCAAGGGTCCCCTTTTCTTTCAGGTGGTGGAGCCACTATTGGGGCAAAGTAGTTTCAAGCACCCCCCCCCCCCTTAAAATAGAAACCAGCTAAAAACTCAGGTGCCCACCATCCTTTAAGCTGTGGCTACTGCATGTCCTTGCCAGAACCCTAACCCTAAGGGCCATCAAGTCATTGGCAAGGCAGGAACACACAATCAAAGCACTCCTGACAGATGGCCATCCAGCCTGTTTAAAAACCTCCAAAGAAGGAGACTCCACCACACTCCACTTACACATGTGCCAAGTCCAAAAATAGTCAGAAAGAAGGTTAAACTATCACTCATGAAAGACCCAGTCATTCATACATGTTCATTATTAGACTTTGACGTTTTATCTTTTCATTGCTGCATCCTACTTTGATTTCCTGTTTTTGGAACACAGGCACACATTCAGGCTATCCATTTTAAATATTAAAAAGTCATCACTTGCCTTCATTGCTTTTATTCAGTACAGCCAAACAGTCCTTTGCTTCCACGTATTTTGTCTGTACCACCTTTAGTTGTGCAATTGAGGAAGAAAGGAACTCCACTTCCTGCAGAGAGGTGTACAAAATCCACAGCTTCAGCCTGCATCATACCAAATTAGGACTCTGAATCACCGCCGGGTAGCCTGTTTGATACCATTAAGGGCACTATGACACATGTTCTACAGGAAATCCTACTTAGACGACATTAAAAAAAGCACTGACAACTTTGTATGAAGCCATGATCAGTTACATGACAAGAAAGCAGACAGAGCTATCGGGTTGCAAACTGCGGCAATATCAAGATTTATAAGTGGGAAGATCTGAGTGAAGTGGAATGATTCTAATGGGAGTAGAATCTTAGCTGTACCTTACCTTCCCATAGCATCACAAACCCAGCCAAGATCACAATGGCAAAAAAGAACAAACACCAAGATCTAATCAAAAGCATGCATTTACTTTGTAAGGTTGTGGTGGTTGGGGCATGAAGTGTTTAAACCCCTGATATGGGAGAACTGAATCTCTATATGGCTGCTCGTAGCAAACATTCACACCCTTCTCAATAATACAACACTTTTAAAAATCTTCCTTTGAGGGGAGAATCAGACCCTGCAATGTAATGGATGGAATGTGTAAACAGGATGAAATTAAATCAGGAAAACTCCCCAACATAGAGAAATAGCAATGTCACATTTCAGGCTGTCATAGGCACATAAGGTTTTCCCTGCTAAAACTTCTTAACATAACAGAAGATGCCTTGCAAATTATGGGCAGGGCCTGGTTATGTCTTTTGGAGGGGGGGGGGGTACAGGGAACACCCAACAATCAAAGGTGTCTTTTGCCTGGTTAAAAATTTGGGTAGTACAGTTGGGCAGAATCTAACAAAACCAGTGAGGGGGACAACAGGAGAAGACCTTTGGCAAAGCATGGAACAGCCACCCCTGCCAGAACTCCTCTTGTGTAGAGAAAGCCTCAGGTTCAGTCCCCACCATTACCCCTCAAAGGGCCCCAGGTGCTGGGAACAACCTGTCTCTGGCTCAGACCCTGAAGAGCTGCTACAGTAGAGCACACAATGGACCATTAACCTGAGGCAGTGTCTTAAATCCTGTTCACACGTTACAGTAACGCTCATCCTGTATGTGCCTACACCTGTTTGCAAGAAACAGTCGATGTGCGCTCACTCTACAAATGAAAAAGGATGAATGCAGGATTTTCTAGCATAAGCATAAGCATTTTTATTGTCATTGTGCACGCACAACGAAATTTACAGCAGCATTCCTCGATGCACACAATTTCAGACTCATACATCATCCTCACTTTCCCCTTCCTCCACCCATCCCTACACACAGCCCCAAATAACATCAATATGAAGCTAACGTTCCGCTGCAGATGCATTTCCAGTAAGGAAAACGTGAGGATTGCTCTGACAAGGATAAAGAGCAATCACGTGTAATTCCTGCACGCCATTTGACGCGTGCGTTTCCTGCAACGTGTGAACCGGGTCAGCTCGCACTCTGCATGCAGCTATTACAGTTTAATCCCAGCAACCTCCTTTTGGAAAGACGGCTGAATGTTCAGCTTCTCCCTCGTGTTTGTGAGATAGTGGAGGCTGGAAACCCCCAGAAACTTCAGACTGGGCGAGCAGACGAGGGTCTCCAGACTCCCCATCCTCACGGGGCAGGTCGCGGTTTATTACACCGGTGGAAACCGGAAAGAGGGAGGGGCGAGAGGGTCCTTCTCTCTCACCTGGTCCAGTTGGCTCTTCAGCACCTCCAGCTGTGGCAAGGACAGCTCCGAGATGTTGACTTGCTGCGCCATCTTGACGGAGACGGAAAACAGAGGCTCTTCCTTCGCCGCCAAAGTGGGCTGCACTGGTACCCGCTCTAGGCAGAGAAGTCTATGGTCAATCCGCCAAATGGCGCGCGGACGACGCTCCTCCAACTCCCCTGGGTGGGAGGGACCAGGCTCGCGCGCTAAAAAGAGTTAGATAAGCAAAAGTGGTGAGCGGCTGACCACTTCCGGTTGCCAAAGTGCCCGCTCTAGGCAGAGAAGTCTATGGTCAATCCGCCAAATGGCGCGCGGACGACGCTCCTCCAACTCCCCTGGGTGGGAGGGACCAGGCTCGCGCGCTAAAAAGAGTTAGATAAGCAAAAGTGGTGAGCGGCTGACCACTTCCGGTTGTCAAAGTGCTTGCTCTAGGCAGAGAAGTCTATGGTCAATCCGCCAAATGGCGTGCGGACGACGCTTCTCCAACTCCCCTGGGTGGGAGGGACCAGGCTCGCGCGCTAAAAAGAGTTAGATAAGCAAAAGTGGTGAGCGGCTGACCACTTCCGGTTGTCAAAGTGCTTGCTCTAGGCAGAGAAGTCTATGGTCAATCCGCCAAATGGCGTGCGGACGACGCTTCTCCAACTCCCCTGGGTGGGAGGGACCAGGCTCGCGCGCTAAAGAGTTAGATAAGCAGAAGTGGTGAGCGGCTGACCACTTCCGGTTGCGATCGGCAGCCTCCGTAGGAAGTGCCGCCGACGTAGGAAGTTATTTCAGGCTGAACGGGAGGCTTTTGCTTGAGTGACAGCACTTACCAATAATCATATCCCGGGTTGCCCGCGCACGTAAATTGAATTTTATTTAGTTTTTTTTTACAAATGCAGATTTTTTTTGCTTTTATTCCCGATGCAATCAGCTTCACAAATTTATTCAAATATATATTCAGTTACTCTGCGCTCTATTCTGGATCCATACAAGAAACCTTGAAATCCTCCAGAAAAACCATTTATTTTCCCTTCTTTCCCCCTCCCCCGCTTAAAAAACCCCCACTAGCCTGAGTTTAAAAGAACCCCCAAACTGGCACGCTTAATCCTAACCCTAACTTATTGTTTTTATTTAATTTATTCAATCTGGCAGGGGCTGATGGGAATTGTAGTCCATAACATCTGGAGTGCCAAAGGTTCGCCACCACGGGGTTAGAGGGTTAAGATTAGGGGTAAGGGTTAGGGTTAAGACAAGAGCAAAGGCTCGGGCTTTCCTTAGTGTTACGTTAAGTTCTAGGGCACAGCACGAGATTAGGGCTAAGGTCAGTTTCAGGTTTTCAGGTTTTGTTACACTTTTGGGAACAATTTGTGACTGAATAAATTAAATAAAAATAATAAGTCAGCGATAGGGTTAGAGTAAGGGTTAGGGTTAAAGAAAGAGCAGGGGCTCGGGCTTCCCTTTGTGTTACATTGAGGTCTAGAGTTAGGGTTATGGCAAGAGCAAGGGCTCAGGCTTCTCTAAGTGTTACATTGAGTTCTAGGGCGCAGTGCGAGAATTGGGCTACGGTCAGTTTCTTGTGTTGGGATTTTGTTACAATTTTTGGAACAATTTGTGACTGAATAAATTAAAGAAAAATAATAAGTTAGAGTTAGGGTTAAGGCCAGAGTAGGGGCTGAGGCTTCCCTTAGTGTTACATTGAGTTCTAGAGTGCAGTACGTGAATAGGGCTATGGTCAGTTAGGGTTAGAGGGTTAGTGTTAGGGGTTAGGGGTGAGTGCTAGTGTTAGGGTAAGGGTTCAAGCATGTAACACGTTAGCCCCCTCGTGACGGCCACAGTCAAACGCGGCCATGGTTCCCCTTCCTGCCACCATTCCCTCCCCCACCGGGTGCGCTCCCAACTGTCCGAAAAGCACCTCCATATCTGATGATCCGTGGGGTCCCCTTCTCCTGCCGCCTCACTCTGCATTGCTCCCCAGTTAGTGGCCACAAAGTTGCACAAAAACCACAGGTGACTGTCCAACACCCCGAGCCCTCCCCGGCTCTCCTGCCTTTGTGTAACCATTCGAGCCAAAGGGAAGCTCACCATCCCGAAGAGCCACCTATAAAACTTCCTATCCACCTCAGCCACTACCTTAGCCAGAGCAGGGGTACACGGAGGCCAGGTAGTTCCCAGCCGATATACAATATGTCAAGAAGTACACCTTCTGCCCGGTTATCATCCTCCATCCTTCCACTTTTCTAACCTCTTTAACATTTTCTGTTGCCATTGTACCCAATTCTCCTTCCAATGATCTTTGTTGAGATGGAAGCCTATCCCCAAGATATTCACTCCCTCAACCACCTCCTCCCAAGTCAACAAGCTCTTCATTTTGACTTTCTCTCCTGTCCTCAGGTCCCATTTGGCATTGCGTCATTGAGCAAACAGATTTTCTCCTCCCGACCATCCAATTTAAACAACTTGTTCTTATCTTTATTAATCTCTGCCCCCGAGGCCTGTTGGTAACTAATCAGGTGTTCCTTCACCCTTTTCAAATCGTTTTCCCCTTCCAACCAATACATAAGTTCAGCTGTCGGCATGCGCCATGCTCACCAGTCTGAATTCGGGAAGGTCGGGTGAACTGAGGCCCCTTACTATAACATTAAGGCAATTTTTTTTAAAGCAAGCATTTGGGCAATGTGTTCCTCCTACCTCTTTTCCATCCAAGGAATACCAGCCAACTGACTGAATGTAAAGCAATATTTCACTTCCAATTAAGAGTGAAGCGAAAAGAGAGAGATGGTAACTGAGTACTTGGGAGGTAGAGCCAAAAGAGAAGGTAATCAGCCAAAAAGGTAAAGATGGGCCGTTGAACACGACAGGAATTCTGCCAGGGGGAGAGAGGAGTCAGCTTTGTCCAGCTTCATTCATACTTGGGAGTGGGGGCTGAGTACATTAGAGCAACCCAATGGAAATAAGCTGTTGGATTTTCCCACTTTCTTTGCCCTTTGCTCAGTGGTGGGATCCAAAAATTTTAGTAACAGGTTCCCATGGTGGAGGGATTCAAACAGTGGCGTAGCGCCAATGGGGCTGGACAGGGCACGGCGGGGGCGTGGCCGGGCATTCCAGGGGTGGGGCATTAATAATTTCTCTGTTACTGTAAAAAACTCTTGCTGTATAAAAAAAAGTTCCTAATTTCCAGCTGGTATCTTTCTGTCCTTAATTTAAACTCATTATAGCAAGTCCTATCGTCTACTGCCAACAGCAACAACTACTTCTCCTCTAATTGACTGCCTGTCAAATACTTTCAAATACTTAATTTTGTTTCTAGAAATCAAAAGAAGGAGACTTTCCTTAAACAAGGAACTTTACCATATTTCTAAAACATGTTTTCAAAACAGCCCAGCAGGGAGAATTACCCCGTTTTCTACCTTCGCTAACCAGCCACATAGGAAACAACAGGACTTTATGATTTTTGGACCTAATGGAATTTCTAATGGAAAAAGCCGGATCCCTATTAGGTAACCCCCCTCTTGGCACACACACAAATAGACAATTAGGTAAATTCCACTCTCGGGAACTGGTGAGAAACTCGCTGGATCCCACCTTCTGCCTTTTGCTGTTCCATTCTCTCCACACAATGCCATGGCAACATTTTTTATTTGCTCCCAGAGAAAAATGAAAATGAAGATCTTGTAGGGCATCTTTTGGCTGCCAAAGGCGGTGGAGTGGGCCAAAAAAAATGGCTGCTGTAGCTTGCATTCAGTGACACAGTGAAGATCAATATATCAGCGAAGGATTTCACAGATGGAATCGACCGCAGGCGTGGGCGAAACATTCAGAGTTAAATGTATTGTTGAAGGCTTTCACAGCCGGATTCAACTGGTTCTGGTGGCTGTGTGGCCGTGGTCAGGTGGATCTTGTTCCTAAAGTTTCGCCTGCATCTGTGGCTGGCATCTTCAGAGGTGAATCACAGAGGGAAGTCTGTAACAGACCAAGGCCACACAGCCCGGAAAACCCACCAGAACCAATTCAGAGTTAAAATCACCAGACCGCCACCATGCAACCTGGCAAACCCACAACAGACCACAAAGAAGAAGAAGAAGAAGAGTTTGGATTTATATCCCCCCTTTTCTCTCCTTCTGCAGGAGACTCAAAGGCTTTACAATCTCCTTTCCCTTCCCCTCACAACAAACAATCCCTGTGAGGTAGGTGGGGCTGAGAGAGCTCCGAGAAGCTGTGATCTAGCTTCCAAGGTCACCCAGTCTGGCAGGTGTGGGAGTGTACAGGCTAATCTTGAATTTCTCCAGATAAGCTCCCATTGTGCTATGAGATCATTGTGCTATGATGGCCATTGCTACCAAAGCAATGTTTTAAAATACCTGCACCGCCAATCAGATTTTCAAATGGCTAATCAGGAAGTCTTTGTTGGACAAAGGGCTCCACCTACTTTATAAAAAAAACACTTGGCAGACACAAGGGGATACATATTTATGTGTAAGCACTTTGGTGCCCCTGCTGTTGAAAAGCTGATCCTGGCCTGACCTTTACACCCTTTTCATTGGCAAACAAGCACCACTCCGTTGAGATCTATGCCAGGAATACTAATGACTGCAATAGTTATAATTAAAAAGCCCTTTCCTCAGTCTCTATGAATGGAATATATAAAACTAAAAGGAACTACTCGATATCTTCCCCATTGTCTGGAGGTGGAATTTCCTGGTTATTTTGGCTGCCATTTCCCCTTGTTTCTGGATTTAAAAAAAGACAGCCAGTATTGAGAAATTTAAAAAATGTGAACTTTTTGTATAAAGTATTGTCGGGTTGGGCTTTCAACGGTTGAATAGCATTGGTGCTGTATGGTTGGCAGTAGTTCTAGCAGCATTCTCTCCTGACGTTTCGCTTTCAGGTCAGGCTGGGTAATCTTCAGAGAATCCTCGGAAGATGCCAGCCACAGATGCAGGTGAAACAGCCAGGAGAGAATGCTACAGAACACGGCCATACAGCCCGAAACCACACAGCACCCCAACTTTTGTATAGCTGGTATTGGATGTCTCTATTCACTCCTCCCCTACCCCCAAGGCAGAAATATCAAGGGAGTTCATGGTCTTTAAAACTCAGAGCCTATCTTGTGTGTGACAAATACGGTGTAAGGTGAAGGGATTTTAAACATTTCAAAACAGCAATGCCACTGGAACTCTCCAGCACAGATATTATTCCTAGTATAATAGCTATCCATAGTGTTGTACAAGCAGACCCCATGGATCCCACCCGATTAAGTGACCACATGTGAGACAGAGAGTCGAGGTATATCACAGCTTTATTAAGCTAAAGCAAAGGAAATTAGGATACAAAGGACCAACATGCTAAAACACAACATATAAATCCTTCTTTTATAACCCCCGCTGTAAGGATGCATTTAAAAAGATAGTAAAAGGCTGAAATCCATGACACTGAATGTATTTGCGTCTGTTACTACAGACTAACCCACCTGCAAGAATGCATTTTAAAAGACAGATGCTTAAATTATTTGTATTGGTGCAATTTATAATGTTTCCTTAGCAGTTCTTTCCTTTTACTTTCTTTAAATAGTTTTTTTAATTAAAAAAAACCTGGCTTTTTAAAAAGGAAAACTAACGTTAACCCATTTCAAAAGGTAGTTCCAGGCAGTGCATGCCAATCACTGAGTTCTCGACCATTCTAGTTCATTCTAGATCAGGAGTCTTCAAACTGTGGCCCTCCAGATGTTCAGGAACTACAATTCCCATCAGCCCTGCTACTTGGCCATGCTGGCAGAGGCTGATGGGGATTGAAGTTCCTGAACATCTGGAGGGCCATAGTTTGAAGACCTCTGTTCTAGATCATTGCATGCAAATCCTTTGAGCTGCTTCTCAGGAATGCAAACGCCAAGTCACGCCAAAGACTTGACCCCTTTTTTGCAAGTCGGTCGCCCGAGCGGAAGTGGCGAGTTTATGCCTATATTTTTAAAGCGCTCAAGGGCTGACATCAGGCCTGCCGGACCGGAAAAACAAACAAACCCGGCAACAGCAACCATAGAGAAACAGAGCAAAGAGCCCTACTTCCGGCTAATCGCCGCCATTTGCGGGCCGGGTTCCGCTCTACCCCCAAATCTCTATGGGTCCTCCTGCATGGGGTGTTCTTTTGTCTAGCATTAGAAATAAAGTGGCTTTTCTTTAGTTTGTATTGATGCTTATCTGTAAAACAGACTCCTTTGTTCTGAGGTTGGATTTATAATTTAAAAAGGCAGTTTGGGATTGGGGTTGCCAACTCTGGGTTGCCAACATTCCTGGAGATTTTCAGACTGGGGGAGGTGGGGTGAGGAGGGGACTCAATAGCCTACAATGCCCTCCCCTCCAAAGCAGCAATTTCCTCCAGGGGAACTGATCTCTGTCGTGTGGGTGACAGTAATAATTCTGGGTGATCTCCAGGCTTCACCTGGAGGTTGGCAACCCTATGAAGAAGAAAAAAGAAAAAGTAGGAGTAGGAGTAGTTTGGATTTATATCCCCCCTTTCTCTCCTGTAGGAGACTCAAAGGGGCTGACAATCTCCTTGCCCTTCCCCCCTCACAACAAACACCCTGTGAGGTGGGTGGGGCTGAGAGAGCTCGGAAGAACTGTGACTAGCCCAAGGTCACCCAGCTGGCATGTGTGGGAATGCACTCTTTGCACTGAATTCCCCAGATAAACCTCCACAGCTCAAGCGCCAGAGCAGGAATCAAACTCAGTTCCTCCAGATTAGAATGCACCTGCTCTTAACCACTACGCCACTGCTGCTCCATATTTGTAAAAGTAAGCGCATGGTTCTAATAATGCAGCTACAGCTCTTGTGTTAACTAACTGTGTCTTTGGCTGGAGGAGGTTAAGTGGATATACAGTGTGTCGAATTTGACAGTGGCTGGATGATTTATAAAGTTATCAACTCCACCTTAGGAAACTCAGAGTGACTTGGGAGTGGAGACTGGGGAGGTCAGGGTTTGGGAAGGGGAAGCACCTTGGGGAGCATAATATTATAAAGTCCCTCCTCCAAAGCAATAGTTTTCTTCAGGAGAACAGATCTCTGCAGTCAGAAGATGAGTTTCCATTCCAGGAGCACCACCTGGATCTAGTGACCAGGCAACTCAGTTTTCACATTCACAGTCAGCTTTACACTTGCTAACTTTTGCATGGCTTGCATTTATGAACTGCATTTCCTCCTTCAGAATTTTTTTTTTTTAGCTGAAGTTGCACATTTTCTTTTATTACAATCCTAGGACTCCTTGATCACTTCAGGACAAAGTTCGTCTCTCCCTGGAAGGAAAAAAAAACGTGACCGGAGACCATGGAGACAATCACTGGATCTGTCACACCCTGTGTGTGATAGCCCCTTTGAGTCTCCTTGCAGGAGGGAGAGGTGGGGTATAAATCCAAAACGTCTCTTCTTCTAACCACTACGCCATGCTGAGCGTGTTGCGTCCATGCACCCATAAGGTCTCAGCTTGCAAAGCTCACTTTACATTGGCCCACCATGGATTTCCATTATCAAACAGCTTTAGCAACTAAGCAGCTCCAAACTCATCTATTTATAAGAGTTATTATTCCAGCGGTCTGGTTTCTCCTGGCTTGGACTGTCCCTCCTGCCCGCCAAGATGTACCTGGCTCAACAGGCCCCCAGTGAAGTCAAAGGTGGCTGCCCCATTGATCCTGCCCCGCTGCTCCCTCCTGTTCCAGAGGGTTTGCGGTCCCAGGGTGTCCTGGCTGCCACATCGCCTTCGCCCCCAGCCACGGGTCGGGAATGTGGTAGGGTGGTCAAATCTAGATTGGCAGATTCCTTAGGTTTCATCTGGGGGCTGGTATCCCTACTTCCCACCCTCTAGTCCACCGCCAGTGTGGGCGTTTTTGCTCTTGTGATAACAGGCGCGCGGGGGTGGGGGGGTCTTCCCAGTGGTGGGATCCAAAAATTTTAATAACAGTGGTAGGTTTCAAACAGTGGTGCTGCCGCGCACGCGGACCTCCAGTCCCTATTGGGCAGGGAGGTTGCTTTAGTAACCCCTTCTCGGCACTCAGAAAAAAAATTAGTAACCACTTCTAGAGAAGTGGTGAGAACTGGTTGGATCCCACCTCTAGGTCTTCCTCCAAAGCATCCATTTTCTCCAAGGGAATTGATTTGTGTAATCTTGGGATGAGCTGTAATTGCAAGAGATCCCTAAATCACCCTAGGTCAGTAGTGGCGAACCTATGGCACGGGTGCCAGAGGTGGCACTCAGAGCCCTCTCTGTGGGCACGCACAAACAGAGTGCCCCCCCCCCCCAATCTAGGCTGGCCTGGGCTGCTGGGCTTGATTATTAGCATTAAACCTAAGACCTAGTTTTGGGGAAGCAGTGTAGGCAACCCTGTTAAACCCCACTGATTTTCATGCGAAGAACTAAAGCAGGATCCTTTACCTGGGGAGTAAGCTCTCCAGTTGCTGGCAATGGGGTTTGCTTCTGAGTAAACCCTCCTAGGGTCAGTGATTCACCCATTGGAAGAGTTGCCCGGTTGCTTCACAGCAAAGCCTCCGACTACCACTCAAGCTTTTACTCCTGAGTAAGTAATGCACACCTCGGAGTCAACCGCTGCTTTTTTCTAAAACTAAAACCTCAGTATTCGGGTTAAATTCGTCGTGTTGGCACTTCTTAAGTATAAATAAGTGGGTTTTGGGTTGCAATTTTGGGCACTTGGTCTCGAAAAGATTCACCATCACTGCCCTAGGTGGATGCATCTGGTATCTAGGGTTGCCAGACCAGGTAACTCTTGGAGATTTGGGGACAGAACCTGTGGAAGACAATACCAGAGAGCCCACCCTCCAACGCATCCATTTTCTGTAGCGGAAGTGAGTACTACTGCTGGGTTGGTGCCGAGCGGTCGCTCTTCTTTGAGCTCCTCCACCTTTTAAAGATAAGTTTTAAATTTCTCCTACCCTTTGTAGTTTTCTCTCTTAGCCTTTAGCCCTTTCTTTTAAATTAGAGCTTCTCTGTTGCAATTTTGTTGTTGAGCCCAATTCTCCAACGCAAAGATCCATTTTCTGTAGCGGAAGTGGGGATCTCTGTAGCCTGGAGATAACGTCCATAAGGGATCCCAAAATCCATCACTTGAAGGCTGGCACCCCTGCTGAGGAAGGGGCGTGCCCCTGATATCTAGGGTTGCCAGATCAATAGAGGAAGATTTGCTGCAATCCTTAAAAACCTGGCACGTGGCTGAACAAACTGCAATCACCAACCGACTGGGCCAAGTCAGAGATAAGTTGCTGGAATCTTAAATCGTGAGGTCTGCTTAAATCTGGATTTGCTCCAATTGTTGGACTGTGACTGTAACCCCCATGCCCAGAATGGGTTGAACCAGTAAGGGGGTGGAGACTCAGAGCAGCAGAAAGGCTGCAGAGCTCTTTGGAGAAGAGAAGGCTACCAGACTCGGACCTTGATTTCTATCAGCCCTTAACACCTTGTTAAGGGTTTCTTTTTGTGGTGGTAATGGGTGAGAGTTCTCCTGGAAACCTTCATCATGTTGCATCCTGTTCATCAAGCCCTTGGAGTCTTCAGGAGCCAACCCACTTGCAAAGAAGAATTGGACTCTGGCAGTATCAGTAGACTGTAACTAGAAGGACTTGAAATGCAAACCTGAACAGGACCTTGAATTGTAATGTTAAATGTTGGTGTTTAATGTTATTTGTAAAGAGAAGTAAACTGTTTTGTTTAAATGTGGTTCTTTGCAACTCCTCCCAAGTACTGCCCCACAGAACCCACAAGCTGAGGTTACATGACCACACTGTACCTCCTCTCGCAAGGGGAAGGGTCTAAGAGCTGAGACCCGCAGCACTACCAAAGCTAGGAATTATCATGCCAAGGGTTGCCAGATCCACGCGAGGAAACTCCTGGAGATGGGGGGGGTGGGGGGGTGGAAGCTGGGGAGGGCAGGGCATCAGTAGGGCACCCACTCTCCAACGCATCCCTTTTCTCCAGGGGAACAGATCTCTGTAATCTGCAGACGAGCTGTATTTCTGGGGATCCCCAGGTCCCCCCTTGGAGGCTGGAATCCCTACTGGCCAGGGCAACTCGACTTCGCCCCTGCAAAACGGTGCAACGCAGCAGCAACAGCTGCTGAGAAGTCTTTGCAAGGCCCCGCCCCGGCTGCACCGAATTAATCCCACCACCTGCTTCCCCGGGGCTGCGGGGCTTTTGCAAACAGCTGACCCCAGGCCCAGCTGTTGCAATGCCCGGGCAACTTCCGGCCCACCCCCCCAGATGCGTGCGTGCCTGGGATTGGGCGCCGCCTGGTTCCCCCCCCCCCCCAATCCTTCAGGGTCCTCGGGGCGGAGCATGGCCGGCCACCTCCTATTTCCGCTGGTGGACGCGGAGGTGCGCGCTAGTTTCGGGTCGGGAGGCTGGTAAGCGGCGGCGGCGGCGCCCCTGGTCGGGCGGGTGGGGGGTGCAGCGGGGCGCTTAGCAGCAACCCTAGGATCGCTTCTTTCTTCCTCGCCTACGTCTGGAGAGGCGTTCACGTGTCTGCAGATTCCTGGGTGGGGTGTGGCTGGGGTGGCAGCATTCCCGTTGCACCAGTTTTCCCAGGCTGGGAACACGTGTCCTGACGTTCAGTTTGCTGGGGAGGGTTCCCAGCTCCAGGCTGGGACGGTCCCGGGGATTTGGGTGCGGGGCTTGGGAAGGGTGCTGCTGTCGGGTGCAATGCCCTAGAGCAGTGATGGCGAACCTTTTCGAGACCCGAGTGCCCAAATTGCAACCCCAAACCCACTTATTTCTTGCAAAGTGCCAACACGGCAATTTAATACTGAGGTTTTAGTTTAGAAGAAACGGTTGGCCCCGAGGCGTGCGTTACTCAGGAGTAAGCTTGGTGGTAGTCGGTGGCTTTGCTTTGAAGCAACCGTGCAACTCTTCCAAAGGGTGAATCACGACCCTAGAAGGGTTGACTCAGAAGCAAGCCCCATTGCCAGCAACCGAGCTTACTCCCAGGTAAAGGATCGCGCTTTAGTTCTTCGCATGAAAATCAGTGGGGTTTAACAGCGCTTAACAGGGTTCCCTACACTGCTTCCCCAAAACTAGGTCTTAGGTTTAATGCTAATAATCGAGCCCAGCGGCCCTGGCCAGCCTAGATGTGTGGGGGAGGGGGGCGACTCTGTTTGCGGGTGCCCACAGAGAGGGCTCTGAGTGCCACCTCTGGCACCCGCGCCATAGGTTCGCTACCACTGCCCTAGAGCCCACCTGGCATTTTCTCCTGTCGTCTGGTGAGCTGCAATGTATTTATTTTTAATTGACTTTAGCTTTGCACTGATTTCCCTTTCATGCAATAATACAATAATTATTATCATGGTATATCATAATAAAAGATAAAACAATCTTAAAGCCATAATAAAGACAGCTTTAAGAAACTACCCTCAACCTAACCCGCCGTTTAAAGATCTTCACTTCATCGACCCCCCCCCCCATAATGCCCTCCCAGCACATTTCAGAACTGGGGCTAACCCAGTAGAGCACTGGTGCAGTGATCAACTAAGTAAGAAAGCCTGGGATCCCCAGACCTCCACCTCCTTGGTGTCTTTTCTGCCATATACGGGGACTTGGGGTGGAACCTGCTCCGTTCCCCATGTGCAAACCTGTGGGGCTGGTGTGGGCTTTGCCCCATCAGTGGCGTACCTAGGCAAACTGGAGCCCTGGGCAAAACCTCAGTTTCATGCCCCCCCCCCACACAAAACAACCTTTTTTTATTAGGTATTGGA
Organism: Sphaerodactylus townsendi; assembly: GCF_021028975.2. Taxonomy (NCBI): domain Eukaryota; kingdom Metazoa; phylum Chordata; class Lepidosauria; order Squamata; family Sphaerodactylidae; genus Sphaerodactylus; species Sphaerodactylus townsendi. Next base: position 147,164,357 of record NC_059427.1, on the reverse strand, counting down.
AAGAATAAAAGAAAGAAATAAAGAAAAAACAAGCATTGGCAGGAAGGGGTGGATTTAAAAGGAGAATCTGGGAAATTTTAGGGTGTGCCTGCTGTCAGGGGTGCAAATTATTATAGATAGCAGCACCAAAAATTTCACAGTATCTTTCTATGAGCCCCTACTGATGATACTACAGCCATATTTAGCAGTTTGGTTGAGGGGGTTCAATCGTTATGGATTCCCAAAAAAGTTCCCATCTCCTATTAGCTCCCATTTGAAACAATGGGGGATGGGGACACACCCTATGGGAGTCCATAACTTTGGACCCCCTAAACCAAACCTTACCAAACTTGGGTGATATCATCAGGATAGTCTCCTGAAAAATCCCTGAAATTTTGGTGCTGCTAGCCTAAAAACTGTGCCTCCTGCAGGCCAAAAACAGAAAAAACACTGAAAATTCAAAAAAAATCCCATCTGCATTTTTTTGGTGCCCCTCTATTGGCAGGGTTTCAGGGCAACTGCCCACTTTGCCCAATGGGAGGAACGCCTCTGTGCCCCATGCAGTCCTGTGGTCCTCTCCAGGGTAGGTCAGGCCCCACAAGTGTGCTGGGGCTCTCAGGTGGGGCAGGGGGCGGAGGAACAATCAGGTGAGCCAACTGTGGAAGGGCCCTGTGGCCAAGTCACGATTGGCGTTTGCCAAATGCCTATGAAATCGCGCCTGTTGCACCGTCATGCTCTGTTTGCAACTGTTAAAAGGTGAAGCCTCAAACTCAAATCGGGTGTTACCTGATATGGGTTTCCAGCCTTTTGTTTGGAGGAGGAGAAACCAGCGGGGACTCGCTTAGCAGGCCGGCCCTGAAAATGACAGGAAGCTTAGAAATGGGCCCCACTGCAAATACCCTGAGAGTCAACTATGGGGCTTTTATGTCTAACTGTGGGCTTGCCTTGTTTGAGGCTGAGGAGAAACTTAAGCTGGAGTGTTCAAAGCATGCAGAAACATGTTGTGCTGTAGGTCAGACTCCTTTGTAGTCCAGAGCTGCACTAATAACTGTTGGGTTGTGGAAAACACCGGTGTGTGTGTGTGGAATTGACACAAAGCATGCTTTTTTGAATCATCATGTGGGCCTATTGTGTAAGCTGTAATTAGCAGCAAACTGAATTTGGAGGGTTACACCAGCAGCAAAACTGAATTTGCATTTATAATACCTTTATTGGCATACTATACGAATTAATATCCATGCATTAGTAGCAATTGCCTTGGTTACTTTGATGGTTGCGTTCCGGATGTGGGGGGTTGCTTCCTTTCCTTCATTCCCTCCTGGCTGCATTGAACGTGGCCCTTCACGGAGTCAACAGTTGCAGAGGTTTTTCCCCTCTGCCTCGCCTCTGGTGTTTCTTTTTAAGGAAAACGGAGGGTGGGAGTAAGGAAAACCAAACAACCACGACTCTGGGTTGCTTCAAGATCCTATGTGCTGCCTTCGCGGTGGAATGAGAAACCTTGTGGGACTGTTGCAAAAAACCTTTAATGCCCTGGCAGTTCATGTGCGTGCTCTGTGCTCTTCCACATGTCTGCATAGGCTTGGTAATTATTTAACAAAATAGAAGAGGAACTCTCTCGCTCTTGCTGAAACTCAGTTCTTCTGAGGAGTCTCTTCCGGGCAGGTGTCTCTGCAGGTTGTGTCTGCTGCTCTTCCTGTCAGTGCAACCTCATGGTGGTGGTGGATACTCTTCTCCAATTTAAGCAAAAGACCACTGCATAGGTTCTGCACAGAGCAGTTGAACAGTGGTTAAGGCTGCAGTCCAGACCTAATAATATCTGCAGGTATTTAAGTCCCATTGAGTAGGATTCTGAAGAATCTGCTTAGAATTGCTCTCCGTATCTTTTTATCCCCCCTGCCCCTTGGGCTCATTCCGCACATGCAGAATAATGCACTTTCAAACTGCTTTCAGTGCTCTTTGAAGCTGTAAAGGAACGGCAAAAAATCCACTTTAAACAGTAGTGAAAGCGGTTTGAAAATGCACTATTTTATGCAGCGGAAGGGGCCCTAGTTTCCTTTGCATGCACTCTTTAGACCTTTTTTTTAAAAAACACCCACCCTATATCCTGTTTATTCTCCCTGTTTTCTGTTGTCCCGAGGACTTCTGTCCAGTGAAACCGGACTTCCAACCGCGCTCCCCATAGCTGGGCTCCGTTCACAACAACTGGAATTGGCATGTTAAAGCTTCGTAACATGTTTTCCTAGGAAGTGCTTCTACCTCTGGAATTTTGGCACGCTTTTAAATTGGAAACCAAAGGATAAGTGTGTCTCTTGGCGTGTAAAAAGGGGAAATGACCGCCCCTCAATACCTTGAGAACGGGCTGGTTGATAAATGAAGCTGCAGAGGCCCTTGCTGAGGCTGTGGCTGCTCCTTTTTTCTAGAGCAGGGGTCAGCAATTTGCTTTTCCAGATGTTCATAAACCATAGTCCCGGTCATGCCTGCCAGCATGGCCAGTTGGCCATGCTAGCAGGGGCTGATGGGAATTGTAGTTTCTGAACATCTGGAGAGCCGCAGGTTGCAGACCCCTGTTCTAGAGGAAAGAGCAGGTCTTGCATCTGGTGATTGCTTTCCTCATTTGTGAGGAGTAGGTAATTAATGAGGGGTAGGCTTATAAGTAGGGGCAGGCTGGAGATCTATTATGCTGATCTCCAAGTGACTCGAGATCAGGTCTACTCCTGCAGAAAAAATGACCACTCTTGCGGGCCCCTCCCCACCCTAAAACAGGGGTCCCTTGGGGTCTGATGCCCGGGGGCCAAACCAGGCTCTTCGAAGACATTTATCCGGCCCGCTGGGCAGAAGCGGATCTCCCCCTTCTCTATCTCCTTTTCCCCAGGCTTTACAAACAGCATTGGTGCTGGCTACTCGCTGCTCATTCCAAGCGTTCTGAGGGGTCTGCACTAATGCAGCAAGCGGGGGAGAGAGAAAGGCGGCGGAGCTTCAGGGCCGGATTGGCGGGGACCGCTGGGGTGGGGGGCTCCGCCAGGGGCGGGTCGAGGGATGATGGATGGCGCCCCCCCCCTATACTGGCTGCACTTTGGTTTGGCCCCCGGCTGGGCTCTTGCCATGCGTGTCCGGCCCCCCGTTTAAAAAGTTTGCACCCCCCTGCCCTAAAAAAACTTCCAAGTATCTCCCAGCCTGGAGCTCACAACGCTGTTTTACGGGTACATCCTTCACGATAGGTGGTGGCGAACCTTTGGCACTCCAGATGTTATGGACTACAGTTCCCACCAGCCCCTGCCAGCATGGCCAATGGATGGGAATTGTCGTCCATAACATCTGGAGTGCCAAAGGTTCACCCCCACGGCAACCCTCTGCAGCTTTTTAGCTCCATGCCAACACTTTGGATTGGATCTAGAAACAATCCGGAAGCCAATGAAATTCTCTGAAGGGGGGGCGGGGTTCTCTGCAGTCAATCCTGGTTAGCATCTTGGTGCTATATCTTCATAAGTCACTTGTGCCTTTGGCCTGGTTTTAGGGTGTACTTTTGCAAACCATATGCAAAGTGATCAATTAAAATAGCTTTCCGGGCATGTATGTGTACAGCAGGGGTCCGCAAACTTTTTAAACGGGGGGCGAGTTCACTGTGACTCGGACTGTTGGAGGGCCGGACTAAAAAAAAACTATGAACAAATTCCTATGCACAAATGATTGTAAAATGTTTGATTTCACCTTTCACCCTTTCTGACATGGGCTATTTTTAGAACAGTGACCAAAGTATGTCAAGTACAGGGTGGAATTAAATATTGTTGGGGAAGCTGTGGAATACCTTCCCCTGCAAAAAAAATAAGAGCAGAACGTGCTCAATGAAGCACTCCATCTAACCCAGGATCAGGTATCTTCCTGGGTTCTTTCCTCCCCATCAGCCAGCGAAGCCGATTCGGCCAGCCCGCGGCTGATGCCAATGGGAGTGAGGCGGAACAGAAAGCCTGAGAGCAACACATGGAGTAGCCGAGAGGGAAGGGCGGAGCAGGCGTTGCCACGTGTAAGGTTTCCAACTCTGGGTCAGAAAATTAATGGAGATTTGGGGGTGCCATCATGTAACTGCAATCAACGGCCGTTGGGGCCGGTTCCTCCTCTCCCTCGAGCCCCCACTGCACATGAATGGAGCCATCGCCGCCATACCTGGCAGGCCGGATAAATGCCTTCAGGGGGCCACATTTGGCCCCCGGGCCGTAGTTTGGGGACCCCTGCTGTTAAGTGTGAAGAAGGGTGTTGGATGTGGCTTGTGTTTCCGTGGTGACCAACTGGTGGTCAGCAGTGAGCATCAGGTGTGTGAGATGACCAGTTTGCCTGGGTGGAGCCAGCCACACCCAGGAACGTAGAAGTCTTCCTCAAAAGGGTGTGTACTCGTCTTCTCTCTGATGTCAAGTGGGCACGTGTGCCTGAGGTCTTTGGAACATTATGGAGGTTTTTTTCTTTTCCTCTGCTATCAGTTTTTGAGCAGGTTTGCGATGAGTCTTTGTGGGGCCCGCGTCAGTTGAATAAATAACCTTTTCCTTCCCTAAAACCACGTGGTGCGGATAATAGGAGAACCGGCCTCTTCTTCTGACCCCAGTGCTGAGTCGCTGGAGGAAAGGAGTGAAGGTTCTGACCGTATTGAAACAAGGGGGCTAGTGAGGTTTCAATGAGTTGTGAGTCCCATTTCTCCCCGCTGAGATGTTCTTGCACATCTTGCCTAAAGTTTAAGGCACCCCACCCTACAGCAGGAAGTGATCGAGAGAGAGGCCTTGAAGTCAAAATGTTTTAGCAGAAGGCTTTAGGTTACTGCAAGGGGACCAGGTGGTCACTTTAGCAGAAGCTTCTGGATTCATACTGCAAGGATGACTTTGCGTTTCAAATGTTGTAATCAAATACCTTTTCTTCCCGGCAGCCAAGATAATTTGCATCTCCCCGTGAATCTCCCACCTTTTCTCGGACTGTACTTTGTTTGAAGAATTCTACCATGAGTCTCCAGTGGGCAGCTGTGGCTACTTTCCTCTACGCTGAGGTCATCTTGGTCTTTCTGCTGTGCATTCCCTTTATCTCGGCAACAAGGTGAGGTGGTGTAGTGTGAGCTGAAAGCCTGACGGGATGGTTTGGTAGCCGTCACAGGCATTGCGCCTTGCCTCTGTTCCTCCAGAAGAAAAAAGAGTTTGGATTTATACTTCACCTTTCTCTCCTGCAAGGAGACTCAAGGTGGCCTGCAAGCTCCTTTCCCTTCCTCTCCCCACAACTTGTGAGGTGGGTGGGGCTGAGAGAAATTTGAGAGAACTGGGGCTAGTCCAAGGTCACCTGGCAGGCGTGTAGGAGCGCAGAAACCTATCTGGTTCACCAGACAAGCCTCCACTACTCAGGTGGAGGAGTGGGGAATCAAACCCGGTTCTCCAGATTAGAATCCAGCTCCAGATTAGAATCCAGCTGATCAGATGGGACAGTAGTGATAGGAGGTTAAGAGCTCATGTATCTAATCTGGAGGAACCGGGTTTGATTTCCCGCTCTGCCGCCTGAGCTGTGGAGGTTCATCTGGGGAATTCAGATTAGCCTGTATACTCTCACACTCGCCAGCTGAGTGACCTTGGGCTAGTCACAGCTTCTAGGAGCTCTCTCAGCCCCACCTACCTCACAGGGTGTTTGTTGTGAGGGGGGAAGGGCAAGGAGATTGTAAGCCCCTTTGAGTCTCCGGCAGGAGAGAAAGGGGGATATTGCAATCCAAACTCTTTCTTCTTCTTCTTCTTAACTATCACTGGCTCCAGGTTGCCGCTTACATAGGGGATGCTTGTTTCAGTTAAAATATTGGATTAAGGAGACTTGGCCTTGCCTACCCCGCTGTACAGTTGTGAGGAAGAAATGGTGGTGGTGGTGGGGAGAAACGGTGCATGCCTCACACCCAGAACTACTATGAAGGGCAGGGTAAAAATGTGATAGATGGATAGATGAAAAGATCGAGAGTAATTAAAAAACTAATAAAAGGCGGTGCCCTTTGATGCTGGGTCACTTCCAGGAACTGGAATTAACGAGCAGGCGTCCTTGCGGGTGAGAGGGAAGCAGGGGAAGAGTCAGCTGGGCTTTTTGAGTTGCCTAAAAAGTTTGTTAGGAAGGAACCAACATGTGCCAAAACTCAGAGGCCAGAGTCAGGAACCCCTTCGTCCAAAGGCATGTGGCGCAATATCTCTGCCAGCACAATAATATTGCACGAAGCTGAACACTGGAGTCTGGGTGAATTGTCTCTTTGTCTAATCCAGAAGTCCCCAGTCTTTCTGAACCTGTGGGCCCCTACAGGGATTCTGCCACAGGGTGGTAGACGCGGCCGCAGAATGGCTTCCAGCAGGAGGCGGAGCCAACTACAAAATGGCTGACATTTACCTTCAGTCACACAGTGCTCTGTGGGGGCAGCTGCTGCTGAAGCAGTGCTTTAAAAAAAATTAGCACAGCCAATCAGAAGCCCTACTGCCATGTACTGACAGGCGCCAGGCTGCCCTTGGGTGTCCCATTGGAGACACCTGGGCTGTTTTCTTATAATCCTTTGAATGAAATGTGAACAAAATGCAAAGCTGATTTAGAACACGTTTCTGTGATTGGGATGTGGCCGTGGTGGCGAACCTTTGGCCCTCCAGATGTTATGGACTACAATTCCC
>NC_059427.1:147133687-147157634 GCF_021028975.2 Sphaerodactylus townsendi | reverse complement strand
AGTCCATATAACATCTGGAGGGCCAATGAGTTAGCCACCCGCGGCCACATGTCGCAATCACAGAAACGTGTTCTAAATCAGCTTTGCATTTTGTTCACATTTCATTCAAAGGATTATAAGAAAACAGCCCAGGTGTCTCCAATGGGACACCCAAGGGCAGCCTGGCGCCTGTCAGTACATGGCAGTAGGGCTTCTGATTGGCTGTGCTAATTTTTTTTAAAGCACTGCTTCAGCAGCAGCTGCCCCCACAGAGCACTGTGTGACTGAAGGTAAATGTCAGCCATTTTGTAGTTGGCTCCGCCTCCTGCTGGAAGCCATTCTGCGGCCGCGTCTACCACCCTGTGGCAGAATCCCTGTAGGGGCCCACAGGTTCAGAAAGACTGGGGACTTCTGGATTAGACAAAGAGACAATTCACCCAGACTCCAGTGTTCAGCTTCGTGCAATATTATTGTGCTGGCAGAGATATTGCGCCACATGCCTTTGGACGAAGGGGTTCCTGACTCTGGCCTCTGAGTTTTGGCACATGTTGGTTCCTTCCTAACAAACTTTTTAGGCAACTCAAAAAGCCCAGCTGACTCTTCCCCTGCTTCCCTCTCACCCACAAGGACGCCTGCTCGTTAATTCCAGTTCCTGGAAGTGACCCAGCATCAAAGGGCACCGCCTTTTATTAGTTTTTTAATTACTCTCGATCTTTTCATCTATCCATCTATCACATTTTTACCCTGCCCTTCATAGTAGTTCTGGGTGTGAGGCATGCACCGTTTCTCCCCACCACCACCACCATTTCTTCCTCACAACTGTACAGCGGGGTAGGCAAGGCCAAGTCTCCTTAATCCAATATTTTAACTGAACCATCCCCTATGTGACAACCTGGAGCCAGCGTGGTGTAGAAGAAGAAGAAGAGTTTGGATTTATATCCCCCTTTCTCTCCTGCCGGAGACTCAAAGGGGCTTACAATCTCCTTGCCCTTCCCCCTCACAACAAACACCCTGTGAGGTAGGTGGGGCTGAGAGAGCTCCTAGAAGCTGTGACTAGCCCAAGGTCACCCAGCTGGCGAGTGTGAGAGTATACAGGCTAATCTGAATTCCCCAGATGAACCTCCACAGCTCAGGCGGCAGAGCGGGAAATCAAACCCGGTTCCTCCAGATTAGATACATGAGCTCTTAACCTCCTACGCCACTGCTATCCATCTATCAGCTGGATTCTAATCTGGAGCTGGATTCTAATCTGGAGAACCGGGTTTGATTCCCCACTCCTCCACCTGAGTAGTGGAAGCGATAAGGCAGAACCAGATGGGTTTCTGCGCTCCCTGCACGCCTGCCAGGTGACCTTGGACTAGCCCCCCGAGTTCTCCTCAGAATTTCTCTCAGCCCCACCCACCTCACAAGTTGTGGGGAGAGGAAGGGAAAGGAGCTTGCAGGCCACCTTGAGTCTCCTTGCAGGAGAGAAAGGTGAAGTATAAATCCAAACTCTTTTTTCTTCTGGAGGAACAGAGGCAAGGCGCAGTGCCTGTGACGGCTACCAAACCATCCCGTCAGGCTTTCAGCTCACACTACACCACCTCACCTTGTTGCCGAGATAAAGGGAATGCACAGCAGAAAGACCAAGATGACCTCAGCGTAGAGGAAAGTAGCCACAGCTGCCCACTGGAGACTCATGGTAGAATTCTTCAAACAAAGTACAGTCCGAGAAAAGGTGGGAGATTCACGGGGAGATGCAAATTATCTTGGCTGCCGGGAAGAAAAGGTATTTGATTACAACATTTGAAACGCAAAGTCATCCTTGCAGTATGAATCCAGAAGCTTCTGCTAAAGTGACCACCTGGTCCCCTTGCAGTAACCTAAAGCCTTCTGCTAAAACATTTTGACTTCAAGGCCTCTCTCTCGATCACTTCCTGCTGTAGGGTGGGGTGCCTTAAACTTTAGGCAAGATGTGCAAGAACATCTCAGCGGGGAGAAATGGGACTCACAACTCATTGAAACCTCACTAGCCCCCTTGTTTCAATACGGTCAGAACCTTCACTCCTTTCCTCCAGCGACTCAGCACTGGGGTCAGAAGAAGAGGCCGGTTCTCCTATTATCCGCACCACGTGGTTTTAGGGAAGGAAAAGGTTATTTATTCAACTGACGCGGGCCCCACAAAGACTCATCGCAAACCTGCTCAAAAACTGATAGCAGAGGAAAAGAAAAAAACCTCCATAATGTTCCAAAGACCTCAGGCACACGTGCCCACTTGACATCAGAGAGAAGACGAGTACACACCCTTTTGAGGAAGACTTCTACGTTCCTGGGTGTGGCTGGCTCCACCCAGGCAAACTGGTCATCTCACACACCTGATGCTCACTGCTGACCACCAGTTGGTCACCACGGAAACACAAGCCACATCCAACACCCTTCTTCACACTTAACAGCAGGGGTCCCCAAACTACGGCCCGGGGGCCAAATGTGGCCCCCTGAAGGCATTTATCCGGCCTGCCAGGTATGGCGTGATAGCTCCGATTCATGTGCAGTGGGGGGCTCGAGGGAGAGGAAGGAACCCGGCTAGCGGCCGTTGATTGCAGTTACATGATAGCACCCCCCAAATCTCCATTAATTTTCTGACCCAGAGTTGGAAACCTTACATTAGCAGCGCCTGCTTCCGCCCTTCCCTCTCGGCTAACCCTCCATGTGTTGCTCTCAGACTTTCTGTTCCGCCTCCACTCCCATTGGCATCAGCCAGGCTGGCGGTCTTCGCTGGCTGCTAGGGAGGAAAGAACCCAGGAAGATACCTGATCCTGGGTTAGATGGAATGCTTCATTGGGAAAGTTCTGCTTTTTTTTTTTACAGGGGAAGGTATTCCACAGCTTCCCCAACAATATTTGGAGCCCACCCTGTACTTGACATACTTTGGTCACTGTTCTAAAAATAGCCCATGTCAGAAAGGGTGAAAGGTGAAATCAAACATTTTACAATCATTTGTGCATAGGAATTTGTTCATAGTTTTTTTTTAGTCCGGCCCTCCAACAGTCTGAGGGACAGTGAACTGGCCCCCTGTTTAAAAAGTTTGGGGACCCCTGCTGTACACATACAAGCCGGGAAAGCTATTTTAATTGATCACTTTGTATGGTTTGCAAAATGCCACCCTCGCCAGGCCAAAGGCACAAGTGACTTATGAAGATATAGCACCAAGATGCTAACCAGGATTGACTGCAGAGAACCCCGCCCCCCCTTCAGAGAATTTCATTGGCTTCCGGATTGTTTCTAGATCCAATCCAAAGTGTTGGCATGGAGCTAAAAAGCTGCAGAGGGTTGCCGTGGGGGTGAACCTTTGGCACTCCAGATGTTATGGACGACAATTCCCATCCATTGGCCATGCTGGCAGGGGCTGGTGGGAACTGTAGTCCATAACATCTGGAGTGCCAAAGGTTCGCCACCACCTATCGTGAAGGATGTACCTTAAACAACGTTGTGAGCTCCAGGCTGGGAGATACTTGGAGGTTTTAGGGCAGGGGTCCCCAAACTTTTTAAACAGGGGGCCAGTTCACGCATGACTTAGAAACCCAGCCGGGGGCCAAACCAAGTGCCGCCCGCGGGGGGGGGGGGCGCCATCCATCCGCCCTCGACCCGCCCCTGGCCGAACCCCCCACCCCCGCGGTCCCCCTCCAATCCGGCCCTGAAGCTCCGCCGCCTTTCTCTCTCCCCCGCTTGCTGCATTGGTACGGTCCCCTCCGGCCGCTTGGAATGAGCAGCGAGTCGCCCGCGCTTAATGCTGTTTGTAAACCTGGGGAAAAGGAGATAGAGAAGGGGGAGATCCGCTTCTGCCCAGCGGGCCGGATAAATGTCTTCCGGGGGCCTGATTTGGCCCCCGGGCCGTAGTTTGGGGACCCCTGTTTTAGGGTGAGGCCTGGGAAGTGGTCATTTTCTGCAGGTGAACTGATCTCAGTCACCTGGAGATCAGCTGTAATAGATCTCCAGCCTGCCCTACTTATAAGCCTACCCCTCATTAATTACCTACTCCTCACAAATGAGGAAAGCAATCACCAGATGCAAGACCTGCTCTTTCCTCTAGAACAGGGGTCTGCAACCTGCGGCTCTCCAGATGTTCATAAACTACAATTCCCATCAGCCCCTGCCAGCATGGCCAATTGGCCATGCTGGCAGGCGCTGATGGGAATTGTAGTTTATGAACATCTGGAGAGCCGCAGGTTGCAGACCCCTGCTCTAGAAAAAAGGGCAGCCACAACTCAGCAAGGGCCTCTGCCTTCATTTATCAACCAGCCCGTTCTCAAGGTATTGAGGGCAGGTCATTTCCCCTTTTTACATAAGAGACACACTTATCCTTTGGTTTCAATTTAAGCGTCACCCAAGAGCCAGAGGTAGAAGCACTTCTAGGAAAACATGTGCAAGCTTGCGCTGCAATTCCAGTTGTTGTGAACGGAGCCCGCCCCAACAGAACTGTAGGTTGGGAGTCCGGTTTCACACAGACAGAAGTCCTCGGGACAACAGAAAACAGGGAGAATAAACAGGATATAGGGTGTGTGTTTTTAAAAAAAAGGTCTAAAGGTGCATGCAAGAAAAACTAGGGCCCCTTCCGCACACGCAAAATAGTGCATTTTCAAACCACTTTCACTACTGTTTGCAAGTGGATTTTGCCGTTCCGCACAGCTTCAAAGAGCACTGAAAGCAGTTTGAAAGTGCATTATTCTGCATGTGCGGAATGAGCCCAAGGGGCAGGGGGGATAAAAAGATACGGAGAGCAATTCTAAGCAGATTCTTCAGAATCCTACTCAATGGGACTTCGCCTACGAATGTGTCGTCTGGACTGCAGCCTTAACCACTGTTCAACTGCTCTGTGCAGAACCTATGCAGTGGTCTTTTGCTTAAATTGGAGAAGAGTATCCACCACCACCATGAGGTTGCACTGACAGGAAGAGCAGCAGACACAACCTGCAGAGACACCTGCCCGGAAGAGACTCCTCAGAAGAACTGAGTTTCAGCAAGAGCGAGAGAGTTCCTCTTCTATTTTGTTAAATAATTACCAAGCCTATGCAGACATGTGGAAGAGCACAGAGCACGCACATGAACTGCCAGGGCATTAAAGGTTTTTTGCAACAGTCCCACAAGGTTTCTCATTCCACCGCGAAGGCAGCACATAGGATCTTGAAGCAACCCAGAGTCGTGGTTGTTTGGTTTTCCTTACTCCCACCCTCCGTTTTCCATAAGAAAACACCAGAGGCGAGGCAGAGGGGAAAAACCTCTGCAACTGTTGACTCCGTGAAGGGCCACGTTCAATGCAGCCAGGAGGGAATGAAGGAAAGGAAGCAACCCCCCACATCCGGAACGCAACCATCAAAGTAACCAAGGCAATTGCTACTAATGCATGGATATTAATTCGTATAGTATGCCAATAAAGGTATTATAAATGCAAATTCAGTTTGCTGCTAGTGCAACCCTCCAAATTCAGTTTGCTGCTAATGCAACCCACACAATAGGCCCACATGATTCAAAAGCATGCTTTGTGTCAATTCCACACACACACACCGGTGTTTCACAACCCAACAGTTATTAGTGCAGCTCTGGACTACAAAGGAGTCTGACCTACAGCACAACATGTTTCTGCATGCTTTGAACACTCCAGCTTAAGTTTCTCCTCAGCCTCAAACAAGGCAAGCCCACAGTTAGACATAAAAGCCCCATAGTTGACTCTCAGGGTATTTGCAGTGGGGCCCATTTCTAAGCTTCCTGTCATTTTCAGGGCCGGCCTGCTAAGCGAGTCCCCGCTGGTTTCTCCTCCTCCAAACAAAAGGCTGGAAACCCATATCAGGTAACACCCGATTTGAGTTTGAGGCTTCACCTTTTAACAGTTGCAAACAGAGCATGACGGTGCAACAGGCGCGATTTCATAGGCATTTGGCAAACGCCAATCGTGACTTGGCCACAGGGCCCTTCCACAGTTGGCTCACCTGATTGTTCCTCCGCCCCCTGCCCCACCTGAGAGCCCCAGCACACTTGTGGGGCCTGACCTACCCTGGAGAGGACCACAGGACTGCATGGGGCACAGAGGCGTTCCTCCCATTGGGCAAAGTGGGCAGTTGCCCAGGGCGCCACCTTGTGGGGGGCACCAAAAATGCAGATGGGATTTTTTTTGAATTTTCAGTGTTTTTTCTGTTTTTGGCCTGCAGGAGGCACAGTTTTTAGGCTAGCAGCACCAAAATTTCAGGGATTTTTCAGGAGACTATCCTGATGATATCACCCAAGTTTGGTAAGGTTTGGTTTAGGGGGTCCAAAGTTATGGACTCCCATAGGGTGTGTCCCCATCCCCCATTGTTTCAAATGGGAGCTAATAGGAGATGGGGGCTACACCTTTGGGGGTCCATAACTTTGAACCCCCTCAACCAAACTTCACCAAACATGGCTGGTATCATCAGTAGGGGCTCATGAAGATACTGTGAAATTTTGGTGCTGCTATCTTAATAATTGCACCCCTGACAGCAGGCACACCCTAAATTTCCCCAGATTCTCCTTTTAAATCCACCCCCTTCCTGCCAATGCTTGTTTTCTTTATTTCTTTCTTTTATTCTTTCAATGCCTAATAAAGGTTGTTTTTGTGTGGGGGGGGGGCATGAAACTGAGGTTTTGCCCAGGGCTCCAGTTTGCCTAGGTACGCCACTGATGGGGCAAAGCCCACACCAGCCCCACAGGTTTGCACATGGGGAACGGAGCAGGTTCCACCCCAAGTCCCCCCCACGTATAAGCAGAAAGACACCAAGAGTGGAGGTCTGGGGATCCCAGGCTTTCTTACTTAGTTGATCACTGCACCAGTGCTCTACTGGGTTAGCCCCAGTTCTGAAATGTGCTGGGAGGGGGGGGGGCATTATGGGGGACGGTCGATGATGAATCTTTAGGCGGGTTAGGTTGAGGGTAGTTTCTTAAAGCTGTCTTTATTATGGCTTTAAGATTGTTTTATCTTTTATTATGATATACCATGATAATAATTATTGTATTATTGCATGAAAGGGAAATCAGTGCAAAGCTAAAGTCAATTAAAAATAAATACATTGCAGCTCACCAGACGACAGGAGAAAATGCCAGGTGGGCTCTAGGGCAGTGGTAGCGAACCTATGGCGCGGGTGCCAGAGGTGGCACTCAGAGCCCTCTCCGTGGGTACGCGCAAACAGAGTCGCCCCCCCTCCCCCACACATCTCGGCTGGCCTGGGCCGCTGGGCTCGATTATTAGCATTAAACCTAAGACCTAGTTTTGGGGAAGCAGTGTAGGGAACCCTGTTAAGCGCTGTTAAACCCCACTGATTTTCATGCGAAGAACTAAAGCGCGATCCTTTACCTGGGAGTAAGCTCGGTTGCTGGCAATGGGGCTTGCTTCTGAGTCAACCCTCCTAGGGTCGTGATTCACCCTTTGGAAGAGTTGCCCGGTTGCTTCAAAGCAAAGCCACCGACTTCCACCAAGCTTACTCCTGAGTAACGCACGCCTCGGAGCCAGCAACCGTTTTTTTTTTCTAAACTAAAACCTCAGTATTAAATTGCCGGGTTGGCCCTTTGCAATAAATAAGTGGGTTTTGGGTTGCAATTTGGGCACTCGGTCTCGAAAAGGTTCGCCATCACTGCTCTAGGGCATTGCACCCCACTGCAGCACCCTTCCCAAGCCCCGCACCCAAATCCCCGGGACCGTCCCAGCTTGGAGCTGGGGACCCTCCCCAGCAAGATGAAACATCAGGACACGTGTTCCCAGCCTGGGAAAACGGGTGCAACGGGAATGCTGCCACCCCAGCCACACCCCACCCAGGAATCTGCCGACACGTGAACGCCTCTCCAGACGTAGGCCAGGAAGAGAGAAGCGATCCTAGGGCTGCTGCTGCTAAGCGCCCCGCTGCACCCCCCACCCGCCCGACCAGGGGCGCCGCCGCCGCCGCTTACCAGCCTCCCGGGCAGAAACTACCGCGCGCCTCCGCGTCCACCAGCGGAAATAGGAGGCGGCCGGCCATGCTCCGCCCCGAGGACCCTGAAGGATTGGGGGGGGGGGGAACCAGGCGGCGCCCAATCCCAGGCACGCACGCATCTGGGGGGTGGGCCGGAAGTTGCCCGGGCATTGCAACAGCTGGGCCTGGGGGGGGTCAGCTGTTTGCAAAAGCCTCGCAGCCCCGGGGAAAGCAGGTGGTGGGATTAATTCGGTGCAGCCGGGGCGGGGGGGGGCCTGCAAAGGCTTCTATGCAGCTGCTGCTGCGTTGCACCGTTTTGCAGGGGCGAAGTCGAGTTGCCCTTGCCAGTAGGGATTCCAGCCTCCAGGGGGGGGGGACCTGGGGATCCCCAGAAATGCAGCTCGTCTGCAGACTACAGAGATCTGTTCCCCTGGAGAAAAGGGATGCGTTGGAGAGTGGGTGCCCTACTGATGCCCTGCCCTCCCCAGCTTCCACCCCCCACCCCCCACCCCATCTCCAGGAGTTTCCTCGCGTGGATCTGGCAACCCTTGGCATGATAATTCCTAGCTTTGGTAGTGCTGCGGGTCTCAGCTCTTAGACCCTTCCCCTTGCGAGAGGAGGTACAGTGTGGTCATGTAACCTCAGCTTGTGGGTTCTGTGGGGCAGTACTTGGAAGGAGTTGCAAAGAACCACATTTAAACAAAACAGTTTACTTCTCTTTACAAATAACATTAAACACCAACATTTAACATTACAATTCAAGGTCCTGTTCAGGTTTGCATTTCAAGTCCTTCTAGTTACAGTCTACTGATACTGCCAAGTCCAATTCTTCTTTGCAAGTGGGTTGGCTCCTGAAGACTCCAAGGGCTTGATGAACAGGATGCAACATGATGAAGGTTTCCAGGAGAACTCTCACCCATTACCACCACAAAAAGAAACCCTTAACAAGGTGTTAAGGGCTGATAGAAATCAAGGTCCGAGTCTGGTAGCCTTGTCTTCTCCAAAGAGCTCTGCAGCCTTTCTGCTGCTCTGAGTCTCCACCCCCTTACTGGTTCAACCCATTCTGGGCATGGGGGTTACAGTCACAGTCCAACAATTGGAGCAAATCCAGATTTAAGCAGACCTCGTTAGATTCCAGCAACTTATCTCTGACTTGGCCCAGTCGGTTGGTGATTGCAGTTTGTTCAGCCACGTGCCAGGTTTTTAAGGATTGCAGCAAATCTTCCTCTATTGATCTGGCAACCCTAGATATCAGGGGCACGCCCCTTCCTCAGCAGGGGTGCCAGCCTTCAAGTGGGATTTTGGGATCCCTTGGATTATCTCCAGGCTACAGAGATCACTTCCGCTACAGAAAATGGATGCGTTGGAGGGTGGGCTCAACAACAAAATTGCAACAGAAAGCTCTAATTTAAAAGAAAGTGCTAAATGCTAAGAGATAAAACTACAAAGGGTAGGAGAAATTTAAAACTTATCTTTAAAAGGTGGAGGAGCTCAACGAAGAGCGACCGCTCGGCACCAACCCAGCAGTAGTACTCACTTCCGCTACAGAAAATGGATGCGTTGGAGGGTGGGCTCTCTGGTATTGTCTTCCACAGGTTCTGTCCCCAAATCTCCAAGAGTTACCTGGTCTGGCAACCCTAGATACCAGATGCATCCACCTAGGGCAGTGATGGTGAATCTTTTCGAGACCGAGTGCCCAAAATTGCAACCCAAAACCCACTTATTTATCGCAAAGTGCCAACACGGCAATTTAACCCGAATACTGAGGTTTTAGTTTAGAAAAAACGGTTGACTCCGAGGTGTGCATTACTCAGGAGTAAGCTTGGTGGTAGTCGGTGGCTTTGCTGTGAAGCAACCGTGCAACTCTTCCAATGGGTGAATCATGACCCTAGGAGGGTTTACTCAGAAGCAAGCCCCATTGCCAGCAACTGAGCTTACTCCCAGGTAAAGGATCCTGCTTTAGTTCTTCGCATGAAAATCAGTGGGGTTTAACAGGGTTGCCTACACTGCTTCCCCAAAACTAGGTCTTAGGTTTAATGCTAATAATCAAGCCCAGCAGCCCAGGCCAGCCTAGATTGGGGGGGGGGGGGCACTCTGTTTGTGCGTGCCCACAGAGAGGGCTCTGAGTGCCACCTCTGGCACCCGTGCCATAGGTTCGCCACTACTGACCTAGGGTGATTTAGGGATCTCTTGCAATTACAGCTCATCCCAAGATTACACAAATCAATTCCCTTGGAGAAAATGGATGCTTTGGAGGAAGACCTAGAGGTGGGATCCAACCAGTTCTCACCGCTTCTCTAGAAGTGGTTACTAATTTTTTTTCTGAGTGCCGAGAAGGGGTTACTAAAGCAACCTCCCTGCCCGATAGGGACTGGAGGTCCGCGTGCGCGGCAGCACCACTGTTTGAAACCTACCACTGTTATTAAAATTTTTGGATCCCACCACTGGGAAGACCCCCCCCACCCCCGCGCGCCTGTTATCACAAGAGCAAAAACGCCCACACTGGCGGTGGACTAGAGGGTGGAAAGTAGGGATGGCCTGGTGGCGCCCCCAGATGAAACCTAAGGAATCTGCCAATCTAGATTTGACCACCCTACCACATTCCCGACCAGTGGCTGGGGGCGAAGGCGATGTGGCAGCCAGGACACCCTGGGACCGCAAACCCTCTGGAACAGGAGGGAGCAGCGGGGCAGGATCAATGGGGCAGCCACCTTTGACTTCACTGGGGGCCTGTTGAGCCAGGTACATCTTGGCGGGCAGGAGGGACAGTCCAAGCCAGGAGAAACCAGATCGCTGGAATAATAACTGTTATAAACAGATGAGTTTGGAGCCGCTTAGTTGCTGAAGCTGTTTGATAATGGAAATCCATGGTGGGCCAATGTAAAGTGAGCTGGGAACTTTGCAAGCTGAGACCTTAGGTATGGGTGCGTGGACGCAACACGCTCAGCATGGCGTAGTGGTTAGAAGAAGAGAAGTTTTGGATTTATACCCCACCTCTCCCTCCTGCAAGGAGACTCAAAGGGGCTATCACACACAGGGTGTGACAGATCCAGTGATTGTCTCCATGGTCTCCGGTCACGTTTGTTTTCTTCCAGGGAGAGACGAACTTTGTCCTGAAGTGATCAAGAAGTCCTAGGATTGTAATAAAAGAAAATGTGCAACTTCAGCAAA
The DNA here is from genome assembly GCF_021028975.2 of Sphaerodactylus townsendi. Classification (NCBI taxonomy): domain Eukaryota; kingdom Metazoa; phylum Chordata; class Lepidosauria; order Squamata; family Sphaerodactylidae; genus Sphaerodactylus; species Sphaerodactylus townsendi. The sequence goes on along the minus strand of NC_059427.1, from coordinate 147,146,550 downwards.
AAAAAAAAAAAATTCTGAAGGAGGAAATGCAGTTCATAAATGCAAGCCACGCAAAAGTTAGCAAGTGTAAAGTTGACTGTGAATGTGAAAACTGAGTTGCCTGGTCACTAGATCCAGGTGGTGCTCCTGGAATGGAAACTCATCTTCTGACTGCAGAGATCTGTTCTCCTGAAGAAAACTATTGCTTTGGAGGAGGGACTTTATAATATTATACTCCCCAAGGTGCTTCCCCTTCCCAAACCCTGACCTCCCCAGTCTCCACTCCCAAGTCACTCTGAGTTTCCTAAGGTGGAGTTGATAACTTTATAAATCATCCAGCCACTGTCAAATTCGACACACTGTATATCCACTTAACCTCCTCCAGCCAAAGACACAGTTAGTTAACACAAGCTGTAGCTGCGTAGAACCATGCGCACACAAATATGGAGCAGCAGTGGCGTAGTGGTTAAGAGCAGGTGCATTCTAATCTGGAGGAACTGAGTTTGATTCCTGCTCTGGCGCTTGAGCTGTGGAGGTTTATCTGGGGAATTCAGTGCAAAGAGTGCATTCCCACACATGCCAGCTGGGTGACCTTGGGCTAGTCACAGTTCTTCCGAGCTCTCTCAGCCCCACCCACCTCACAGGGTGTTTGTTGTGAGGGGGGAAGGGCAGGGAGATTGTCAGCCCCTTTGAGTCTCCTACAGGAGAGAAAGGGGGGATATAAATCCAAACTACTCCTACTCCTACTCTTTTTCTTTTTTCTTCTTCATAGGGTTGCCAACCTCCAGGTGAAGCCTGGAGATCACCCAGAATTATTACTGTCACCCACACGACAGAGATCAGTTCCCCCGGAGGAAATTGCTGCTTTGGAGGGGAGGGCATTGTGGTCTATTGAGTCCCCTCCTCACCCCCAGTCTGAAAATCTCCAGGAATGTGCCAACCCAGAGTTGCCAACCCCAATCCCAAAACTGCCTTTTTGAATTATAAATCCAACCTCAGAACAAAGGAGTCTGTTTTACATATAAGCATCAATACAAACTAAAGAAAAGCCACTTTATTTCTAATGCTAGACAAAAGAACACCCCATGCAGGAGGACCCATAGAGATTTGGGGGTAGAGCGGCACCCGGCCCGCAAATGGCGGCGATCAGCCGGAAGTAGGGCTCTGTGCTCCGTTTCTCTATGGTTGCTGTTGCCGGGTTTGTTTGTTTTTCCGGTCCGGCCGGCCTGATGTCAGCCCTTGAGCGCTTTAAAAATATAGGCATAAACTCGCCACTTCCGCTCGGGCGACCGACTTGCAAAAAAGGGGTCAAGTCTTGGGCGCGACTTGGCGTTTGCATTCCTGAGAAGCAGCTCAAAGGATTTGCATGCAATGATCTAGAATGATCTAGAATGGTCGAGAACTCAGTGATTGGCAGGCACTGCCTGGAATTACCTTTTGAAATGGGTTAACGTTAGTTTTCCTTTTTAAAAAGCCAGTTTTTTTTAATTAAAAAAACTATTTAAAGAAAGTAAAAGGAAAGAACTGCTAAGGAAACATTATAAATTGCACCAATACAAATAATTTAAGCATCTGTCTTTTAAAATGCATTCTTGCAGGTGGGTTAGTCTGTAGTAACAGACGCAAATACATTCAGTGTCATGGATTTCAGCCTTTTACTATCTTTTTAAATGCATCCTTACAGCGGGGGTTATAAAAGAAGGATTTATATGTTGTGTTTTAGCATGTTGGTCCTTTGTATCTAATTTCCTTGCTTTAGCAATAAAGCTGTGATATACCTCGACTCTCTGTCTCACATGTGGTCACTTAATCGGGTGGGATCCATGGGGTCTGCTTGTACAACACTATGGATAGCTATTATACTAGGAATAATATCTGTGCTGGAGAGTTCCAGTGGCATTGCTGTTTTGAAATGTTTAAAATCCCTTCACCTTCAATATTTGTCACACAAGATAGGCTCTGAGTTTTAAAGACCATGAACTCCCTTGTTTCTGCCTTGGGGGTGGGGAGGAGTGAATAGGGCATCCAATACCAGCTATACAAAAGTTGGGGTGCTGTGTGGTTTCCGGGCTGTATGGCCGTGTTCTAGCAGCATTCTCTCCTGACGTTTCACCTGCATCTGTGGCTGGCATCTTCCGAGGATTCTCTGAAGATGCCAGCCACAGATGCAGGCGAAACGTCAGGAGAGAATGCTGCTAGAACACGGCCATACAGCCCGGAAACCACACAGCACCCCAGTGATTCCAGCCGTGAAAGCCTTCGACAATACTTTATACAAAAGTTCTACATTTTTAAATTTCTCAATACTGGCTGTCTTTTTTAAATCCCAGAAACAAGGGGAAATGGCAGCAAAATAACCAGGAAATTCCACCTCCAGACAATGAAATATCAGTAGTTCCTTTAGTTTTATATATTCCATTCATAGAGACTGAAGAAAGGGCTTTTTAATTATAACTATTGCAGTCATTAGTATTCCTGGCATAAATCTCAACTGACTGGTGCTTATTTGCCAATGAAAAGGGTTTAAAGGTCAGGCCAGGATCAGCTTTTCAACAGCAGGGGCACCAAAGTGCCCATAAATATTATCCCTTGTGTCTGCCAAGTGTTTTTATAAAGTAGGTGGAGCCTTTGTCCAACAAGACTTCTGATTAGCCATTGAAAATCTGATTGGCGGTGCAGGTATTTTAAAAACATTGCTTTGGTAGCAATGGCCATCATAGCACAATGATCATAGCACAATGAGGCTTATCTGGAGAATTCAGATTAGCCTGTACACTCCCACACACGCCAGCTGGGTGACCTTGGGCTAGTCACAGCTTCTCGGAGCTCTCTCAGCCCCACCTACCTCACAGGGTGTTTGTTGTGAGGGGGGAAGGGAAAGGAGATTGTAAGCCCCTTTGAGTCTCCTGCAGGAGAGAAAAGGGGGATATAAATCCAAACTCTTCTTCTTCTTCTTCTTTGTGGTCTGTTGTGGGTTTGCCAGGTTGCATGGTGGCGGTCTGGTGATTTTAACTCTGAATTGGTTCTGGTGGGTTTTCCGGGCTGTGTGGCCTTGGTCTGTTACAGACTTCCCTCTGTGATTCACCTCTGAAGATGCCAGCCACAGATGCAGGCGAAACTTTAGGAACAAGATCCACCTGACCACGGCCACACAGCCACCAGAACCAGTTGAATCCGGCTGTGAAAGCCTTCAACAATACATTTAACTCTGAATGTTTCGCCCACGCCTGCGGTCGATTCCATCTGTGAAATCCTTCGCTGATATATTGATCTTCACTGTGTCACTGAATGCAAGCTACAGCAGCCATTTTTTTTGGCTCACTCCACCGCCTTTGGCAGCCAAAAGTGCCCACAAGATCTTTTTCATTTTTCTCTGGGGCAAATAAAATGTTGCCATGGCATTGTGTGGAGAATGGAACAGCAAAGGCAGAGGTGGGATCCAGCAGGTTCTCACCAGTTCCCGAGAGTGGGTTACTAATTATTTGTGTGTGCCAAGAGGGGGTTACTAATAGGATCCGCTTTTCCATTAGAAATTCCATTAGGTCCAAAAATCATAAAGTCCTGTTGTTTCCTATGTGGCTGGTTAGCGAAGGTAGAAAACGGGGTAATTCTCCCTGCTGGGCTGTTTTGAAAACATGTTTTAGAAATATGGTAAAGTTCCTTGTTTAAGGAAAGTCTCCTTCTTTTGATTTCTAGAAACAAAATTAAGTATTTGAAAGTATTTGACAGGCAGTCAATTAGAGGAGAAGTAGTTGTTGCTGTTGGCAGTAGACGATAGGACTTGCTATAATGAGTTTAAATTAAGGACAGAAAGATACCAGCTGGAAATTAGGAACTTTTTTTTATACAGCAAGAGTTTTTTACAGTAACAGAGAAATTATTAATGCCCCACCCCTGGAATGCCCGGCCACGCCCCCGCCGTGCCCTGTCCAGCCCCATTGGCGCTACGCCACTGTTTGAATCCCTCCACCATGGGAACCTGTTACTAAAATTTTTTGGATCCCACCCACTGAGCAAAGAGGGCAACAGGAGTGGGAAAATCCAACAGCTTATTTCCATTGGGTTGCTCTAATGTACTCAGCCCCCACTCCCAAGTATGAATGAAGCTGGACAAAGCTGACTCCTCTCTCCCCCTGGCAGAATTCCTGTCGTGTTCAACGGCCCATCTTTACCTTTTTGGCTGATTACCTTCTCTTTTGGCTCTACCTCCCAAGTACTCAGTTACCATCTCTCTCTTTTCGCTTCACTCTTAATTGGAAGTGAAATATTGCTTTACATTCAGTCAGTTGGCTGGTATTCCTTGGATGGAAAAGAGGTAGGAGGAACACATTGCCCAAATGCTTGCTTTAAAAAAAATTGCCTTAATGTTATAGTAAGGGGCCTCAGTTCACCCGACCTTCCCGAATTCAGACTGGTGAGCATGGCGCATGCCGACGACGCTTATGTGTGGTTGGAAGGGGAAAACGATTTGAAAAGGGTGAAGGAACACCTGATTAGTTACCAACAGGCCTCGGGGGCAGAGATTAATAAAGATAAGAACAAGTTGTTTAAATTGGATGGTCGGGAGGAGAAAATCTGTTTGCTCAATGACGCAATGCCAAATGGGACCTGAGGACCCAGGAAAGTCAAATGAAGGGGAAACGACTTGGGAGGAGGTGGTTGAGGGAGTGAATATCTTGGGGATAGGCTTCCATCTCAACAAAGATCATTGGAAGGAGAATTGGGTACAATGGCAACAGAAAATGTTAAAGAGGTTAGAAAAGTGGAAGGATGGAGGATGATAACCGGGCAGAAGGTGTACTTCTTGACATATTGTATATCGGCTGGGAACTACCTGGCCTCCGTGTACCCCTGCTCTGGCTAAGGTAGTGGCTGAGGTGGATAGGAAGTTTTATAGGTGGCTCTTCGGGATGGTGAGCTTCCCTTTGGCTCGAATGGTTACACAAAGGCAGGAGAGCCGGGGAGGGCTCGGGGTGTTGGACAGTCACCTGTGGTTTTTGTGCAACTTTGTGGCCACTAACTGGGGAGCAATGCAGAGTGAGGCGGCAGGAGAAGGGGACCCCACGGATCATCAGATATGGAGGTGCTTTTCGGACAGTTGGGAGCGCACCCGGTGGGGGAGGGAATGGTGGCAGGAAGGGGAACCATGGCCGCGTTTGACTGTGGCCGTCACGAGGGGGCTAACGTGTTACATGCTTGAACCCTTACCCTAACACTAGCACTCACCCCTAACCCCTAACACTAACCCTCTAACCCTAACTGACCATAGCCCTATTCACGTACTGCACTCTAGAACTCAATGTAACACTAAGGGAAGCCTCAGCCCCTACTCTGGCCTTAACCCTAACCCTAACTTATTATTTTTCTTTAATTTATTCAGTCACAAATTGTTCCAAAAATTGTAACAAAATCCCAACACAAGAAACTGACCGTAGCCCAATTCTCGCACTGCGCCCTAGAACTCAATGTAACACTTAGAGAAACCTGAGCCCTTGCTCTTGCCATAACCCTAACTCTAGACCTCAATGTAACACTAAGGGAAGCCCGAGCCCCTGCTCTTACTTTAACCCTAACCCTTACTCCAACCCTATCGCTGACTTATTATTTTTATTTAATTTATTCAGTCACAAATTGTTCCCAAAAGTGTAACAAAACCTGAAAACCTGAAACTGACCTTAGCCCTAATCTCGTGCTGTGCCCTAGAACTTAACGTAACACTAAGGAAAGCCCGAGCCTTTGCTCTTGTCTTAACCCTAACCCTAACCCTTACCGCTAACCTTAACCCTCTAATCCCGTGGTTGCGAACCTTTGGCACTCCAGATGTTATGGACTACAATTCCCATCAGCCCCTGCCAGATTGAATAAATTAAATAAAAACAATAAATTAGGGTTAGGATTAAGCATGCCAGTTTTGGGGTTCTTTTAAACTCAGGCTAGTGGGGGTTTTTAAGCGGGGGAGGGGAAAAGAAGGGAAAATAAATGGTTTTTCTGGAGGATTTCAAGGTTTCTTGTATGGATCCAGAATAGAGCGCAGAGTAACTGAATATATATTTGAATAAATTTGTGAAGCTGATTGCATCGGGAAAAAAAGCAAAAAAAATCTGCATTTGTAAAAAAAAACTAAATAAAATTCAATTTACGTGCGCGGGCAACCCGGGATATGATTATTGGTAAGTGCTGTCACTCAAGCAAAAGCCTCCCGTTCAGCCTGAAATAACTTCCTACGTCGGCGGCACTTCCTACGGAGGCTGCCGATCGCAACCGGAAGTGGTCAGCCGCTCACCACTTCTGCTTATCTAACTCTTTAGCGCGCGAGCCTGGTCCCTCCCACCCAGGGGAGTTGGAGAAGCGTCGTCCGCACGCCATTTGGCGGATTGACCATAGACTTCTCTGCCTAGAGCAAGCACTTTGACAACCGGAAGTGGTCAGCCGCTCACCACTTTTGCTTATCTAACTCTTTTTTTTAGCGCTGAGCCTGGTCCCTCCCCACCCAGGGGAGTTGGAGGAGCGTCGTCCTGCGCGCCATTTGGCGGATTGACCATAGAGCTTCTCTGCCGTTAGAGCAAGCATCTTGACAACCGGAAGCGGCCGGCCGCTCACCACTTTGCACTTTGACAACCGGAAGTGGTCAGCCGCTCACTTTGCTTATCTAACTCTTTTTTTAAAGCGCTGCCGAGCTCTGGTCCCCTCCCACCCAGGGGAGTTGGAGGAGCGTCGTCCGCGCGCCATTTGGCGGATTGACCATAGACTTCTCTGCCTAGAGCGGGTACCAGTGCAGCCCACTTTGGCGGCGAAGGAAGAGCCTCTGTTTTCCGTCTCCGTCAAGATGGCGCAGCAAGTCAACATCTCGGAGCTGTCCTTGCCGCAGCTGGAGGTGCTGAAGAGCCAGCTGGACCAGGTGAGAGAGAAGGACCCTCTCGCCCCTCCCTCTTTCCGGTTTCCACCGGTGTAATAAACCGCGACCTGCCCCGTGAGGATGGGGAGTCTGGAGACCCTCGTCTGCTCGCCCAGTCTGAAGTTTCTGGGGGTTTCCAGCCTCCACTATCTCACAAACACGAGGGAGAAGCTGAACATTCAGCCGTCTTTCCAAAAGGAGGTTGCTGGGATTAAACTGTAATAGCTGCATGCAGAGTGCGAGCTGACCCGGTTCACACGTTGCAGGAAACGCACGCGTCAAATGGCGTGCAGGGTACACGTGATTGCTCTTTATCCCCTTGTCGAGCAATCCTCACGTTTCCTGCAAATGCATCTGCAGCGGAACGTGCTTCATATTGATGTATTTGGGGCTGTGTAGGGATGGGTGGAGGAAGGGGAAAGTGAGGATGATGTATGAGTCTGAAATTGTGTGCATCGAGGAATGCTGCTGTAAATTTCGTTGTGCGTGCACAATGACAATAAAAATGCTTATGCTTATGCTAGAAAATCCTGCATTCATCCTTTTTCATTTGTAGAGTGAGCGCACATCGACTGTTTCTTGCAAACAGGTGTAGGCACATACAGGATGAGCGTTACTGTAACGTGTGAACAGGATTTAAGACACTGCCTCAGGTTAATGGTCCATTGTGTGCTCTACTGTAGCAGCTCTTCAGGGTCTGAGCCAGAGACAGGTTGTTCCCAGCACCTGGGGCCCTTTGAGGGGTAATGGTGGGGACTGAACCTGAGGCTTTCTCTACACAAGAGGAGTTCTGGCAGGGGTGGCTGTTCCATGCTTTGCCAAAGGTCTTCTCCTGTTGTCCCCCTCACTGGTTTTGTTAGATTCTGCCCAACTGTACTAGGTACAACCAGGCAAAACCTTTGATTGTTGGGTGTTCCCTGTACCCCCCCCCCCTCCAAAAGACATAACCAGGCCCTGCCCATAATTTGCAAGGCATCTTCTGTTATGTTAAGAAGTTTTAGCAGGGAAAACCTTATGTGCCTATGACAGCCTGAAATGTGACATTGCTATTTCTCTATGTTGGGGAGTTTTCCTGATTGAATTTCATCCTGTTTACACATTCCATCCATTACATTGCAGGGTCTGATTCTCCCCTCAAAGGAAGATTTTTAAAAAAGTGTATGTGTGAGAAGGGTGAATATTTGCCCCACGGCAGCCCTGTAGAGATTCAGTTCTCCCATATCAGGGGTTTAAACACTTCATGCCCCAACCACCACAACCTTACAAAGTAAATGCATGCTTTTGATTAGATCTTGGTGTTTGTTCTTTTTTGCCATTGTGATCTTGGCTGGGTTTGTGATGCTATGGGAAGGTAAGGTACCTTCAGATTCTACTCCCATTAGAATCATTCCACTTCACTCAGATCTTCCCACTTATAAATCTTGATATTGCCGCAGTTTGCAACCCGATAGCTCTGTCTGCTTTCTTGTCATGTAACTGATCATGGCTTCATACAAAGTTGTCAGTGCTTTTTAATGAAATCTAGTAGGATTTCCTGTAGAACATGTGTCATAGTGCCCCTTGGTATCAGCCAGGCTACCCGGCAGTGATTCAGAATCCCTGGTATGATGCAGGCTGAAGCTGTGGATTTTGTACACCTCTCTGCAGGAAGTGGAGTTCCTTTCTTCCTCAATTGCACAACTAAAGGTGGTACAGACAAAATACGTGGAAGCAAAGGACTGTTTGGCTGTACTGAATAAAAGCAATGAAGGCAAGTGATGACTTTTTAATATTTAAAATGGATAGCCTGAATGTGTGCCTGTGTTCCAAAAACAGGAAATCAAAGTAGGATGCAGCAATGAAAAGATAAAACGTCAAAGTCTAATAATGAACATGTATGAATGACTGGGTCTTTCATGAGTGATAGTTTAACCTTCTTTCTGACTATTTTTTGGACTTGGCACATGTGTAGAAGTGGAGTGTGGTGTAGGTCTCTCCTTCTTTGGAGTTTTTTAAACAGGCTGGATGGCCATCTGTCCAGGAGTGCTTTGATTGTGTGTTCCTGCCTTGCCAATGACAGATGGCCCTTAGGGTTTAGGGTTCTGGCAAGGACATGCAGTAGCCACAGCTTAAAGGATGGTGGGCACCTGATTTTTTAGCTGGTTTCTATTATTTTTTAAAGGGGGGGGGGGTGCTTGAAACTACTTTGCCCCAATAGTGGCTCCACCACCTGAAAGAAAAGGGGACCCTTGCTATAAGAACTGAAAGTAAGTATGAGAAGAGATGAGGGGACAAAAGGGTTGATACTCCAATAGTCTCAGCCAGGGAAAACCATTCTTGCAGCTTCCACATTGGGAATTAACTAGCAGCTCTCTCTCTCTCGCTTGCTCTCGCACACCCACACCCACCCCTTGAAGAAGAAGAAGAGTTGGATTTATATCCCCCTTTCTTTACCTACAGGAGACTCAAAGGGGGCTTACAAACTCCTTTCCCCCTCACAACAAACACCCTGTGGTGGGTGGGGCTGAGAGAGCTCTGAAGAGCTGTGACTAGCCCAAGGTCACCCAGCTGGCGTGTGTTGGAGCACACAGGCTAATCTGAATTCTCCAGATAAGCCTCCACAGCTCAGGTGGAAAAGCAGGGAATCAAACCCGGTTCCTCCAGATTAGAGTACACCTGCTCTTAATCACTACGCCACTGCTGCTCCTCCAGATCCATTGTACAGAAGGCTTGTGAATACCCTAGCATTGGCTTCCAACTGGATTTCCCGTCAGAGTACTAATGATCCCACAAAGTCTTGTAGACAGTAGCCATTTTATTTCCACTGGATAAACACCTACCAAGCTGAGGCAATAAAAGTTTTCCTAATCCCCCACAAAAAGCAGCCATTTCAACTTTTCTTCCTGAATGTTTCATGAAATCAGAAGTTTATTTCAGAAACATATATATCAGTCAGGATTAAGCACCACTTCTGCCCTTGGCAGCAAGCATTTTGCCATTATTGCCTTAGACCCCTTCTTCAACTTCCAAAAGCACTTGCAGGCTCAGCAAGGGTGAAGGCACCTATCTTTTCACACATGCTGAACTATGCCCTTTCAATGCACTTGGCTTCTCGTTTGCAAGTAGATTTTACCATTTCACGCATGGTAAAATCCACCTGCAAACACACTGTCTAACTCCTTGCGCCTTGAACACTTACCACCATAAACACCTTTTGCGGTGAGTGTGTGTGCAGAGACTGCCAAGAGCCAGGAGAAACAAAGGTCTTGCCCCCTTTATGTGTGTGAAATGGGCAGTTGAGGCTGTAATGGAAAGGCAGTGAAAAAAAGTTCTGCTTAAACCTTTGTTAAAGAGAGACAGGCCTGAGCTTGTGTGTAAGGAATAATGGTGTACAATAACAGGAATAATAAAGAGTACAATACTTATGTGTAACGGAGACCCTTTCTGTCCCAATAGGAAAAGAGCTGCTGGTCCCACTCTCCAGTTCTGTATCCTTGCCACAAGGGGGCAGTGTGATGAAAGAGAGAGCTGTACATTTAGCCATGCTGAATTTCTCCCTTCAGTTAGGCAGTGGTGGCAGACCTTTGGCACTCCAGATGTTCATGGACTACAATTCCCATCAGCCCCTGCCAGCATTGGCCAATGCTGGCCGGGGCTGATGGGAATTAGCCAGTCCACTATCTGGAGTGCCAAACCGCCACCACTGAGTCAAAGTCTCTTTGTCAACTTGATACTGGAGTTCATATCCAGCCCAGAGTTGGTTGGAAACCATCCCCAAGGCTCATCCCCTGTCGTCTTTGTATTCCCCCCCCTCAAGTTGGGGGGCGGGAGGGCAGGAAGCTGTAGCAGTTAAAAAATCGATTTTTCCAGGCGGAGAGGGAGAGCGTTAGGCAGCTCACGGAGGGCTACTTTAGCTCTGCTAGCGTTGATTTAAACACAACAGGAATTAGCTGACCAGTATTAGTCAATGCTTGCAGTGTGTGAGGAAGGTTTTCAAAAGCATGGGGATTTTTTGCATTTGAAAAAACTGCCTTTCGCATGTTACTGTAGCTCATAGTCTTTTTCCCTGTTGTGTTTTTGCCTCCTTTTGCCATATGAATTGCTCAGCATGGATGTTGTATGACTTTTTTCCCCAGAAGTGGGGTTTTGGTGGTGGGGGGAGGGGAGGATGTTCCAGAAATCGAGGAGTTTAGAGCAAGAGCTGGAATCTAGTGAAAAGATTACGGGAGCCAAGATGGCCATTCTGCAACTGCGTGTGGCCATGTTTTTCTGAGCCTCCACACTTACTTTATTCTGACCTTCAGGGGCTAGAAACATATTTTTCATTTTCCCTACAATTGAAAGGATGCGTGTACAGTAGAGGACATTTTATTATGCAAAAGTCTTCTCTGGGGCGAATCTATGCGTTTACAAGGCATTATTGGGCAGCTCAACAACACTTAATTATGATGCTTTATGGAACTGTGGGTGATTTTGGGTTTTTTTTTTAATGACCATCTGTTCCTGCTACTCCCATAGCTCAACTGCAGTTGGCAGAATACTTTGTCCTTGAGTCAGAAACGCAATTCTTCCCATTTTGGCTTCTCTCTGGTACTTGTGCATTCCCCTTAACTCTCACCCTTCTGAATGTATGTTCCTGGAAAGCTCTCTGGCGTTAACCAGGTGCTTATAGATGTGGGGACTGGTTACTACATTAAGAAAAGGTAAAGACTCCCTTGCTCAGTGACTTTGGCAATGCATGATGTAACTTGGCTTAATGTAGTTGCCCATCACGATCTGATCCTCAGTTGGGGTTTTTTTTGCCATTAACTGCTTGAGTTGCAGTTTCACTGTTGAACTGCAGCCATATCCATAGAGTGGGGAGAGGATGAGAGATTATTATACTTCTCCTCCTTGTCACCCCTCTTAACTTTGGAATTTTAACACAAGGGGACCAAGTGTTTCACCCTAGGGAACCGGTGCTGAACAGTCTACAGACTGATGCCAGGCTTCCAGGATGGTGGAGTTTTTTGCAAAAATGTTTTGCCGAAGGTCTTCTGACATAATGGCCGGAATTACTGGTGGTGGAATTACTGGTGAGCCCTAGCCCCTTGATGATGCGGCTGGCACTGACCGGACCCAGGGCCTTTACGGCTCTGGCCCCTGCCTGGTGGAATGCCCTACCTCCCTCAGTCCGGGCCCTGCGGGATCTTGGTGAGGATTCCTTGGGGCCTGTAAAGACAGAACTATTCCACCGGGCCTTTGGAGAGGCTGGCCTTGGCTCTACTGCCCCCCCCACTGAAGTTCTGCCAATTTCCACTCCTCCTGTCATCTTGGTCAGGCCTGCTGTGATTCCATCTGGGCCGCCCTGTTCCCTGCCTTTCTTCTTTTATCTTTTTTCCTTGCTTTTTAGCCTTAGGAGCGAGCGCCTGTTTGAACTGTTTTAAACTGTTTGAATTGTTTTAAATTGTATGTAACTTTGCTGCTGGCGTTTTAATATGTTTAAGTGATGTCGTTTGAGTTGCTGTTGACAGCAACAGACCATGTTGTGAAACCCACCTGGAGCCCTCCGGGGAAGAGGCAGCCTAGAAAATCTAAAATATAAATTAAAAAATAATACAGTGAACTGACATCAGCCCCAAGGGCTAAGCCTGACTGTTTCTTCCCTATGAAACTGCCTTTGCAAGATCACACTCTTGTGCTCCATGTTAGCTAGTTGGGAGCAGTGACCTTTACTTGTACTAGACCCGTGATGGCGAACCTTGCGCACGCGTGCCCGAGGTGGCACGCGGCAGCCTCTTGCTGGAGCGCAGCGAGGCTCTGACTCTCCCCCCTCCCCTCCTCCCCACCTCGCACTGGCTCGAGATTGCGTCCGAAGCGTCAGAAAGAACCTCTCGAGGCAGGGCGCCAAAAGCCCACTGCCTTCTGGGGCGGTCTTCCTCCCTTGCACTGCCTTCTGGGGCGTTTCCCTCTTTCCCGCCCTGTGCTCTCTCGGCTCTCCCTCGTGCTCCAGCTGTTTCAGTGCTCTCTC